>NC_140173.1:68513389-68755889 GCF_963971535.1 Notolepis coatsorum
TGAGTTGAGAAGAAGATGCCGCTGTTCGCTTTGAGTTTGATTAAATTGATTCTCCATGTTGAACACTGTTTGATTCAATCACAAAACCTCACTGTGTCTTTCGACATTGAACAGCGTTTGATTCGATCACAAAACTCACGTGTCTTTCGACATTGAACAGCGTTTAATTCAATCACAAAACCTCACTGTGTCTTCGACATTGAACAGCGTTTAATTCAATCACAAAACCTCACTGTGTTTCTGTGTTGAACAGCGTTTAATTCAATTACAAAACCTCACTGTGTTTCTGTGTTGAACAGCGTTTGATTCAATCACAAAACCTCACTGTGTTTCTGTGTTGAACAGCGTTTAATTCAATTACAAAACCTCACTGTGTTTCTGTGTTGAACAGCGTTTTGATTCAATTACAAAACCTCACTGTGTCTTTCGACATTGAACAGCGTTTAATTCAATTACAAACCTCACTGTGTTTCTGTGTTGAACAGCGTTTGATTCAATTACAAAACCTCACTGTCTGGACGTTGAACATCACTGCATCCTTCACCGGCACAGACCTTGTTTGGAATCATCCATATTGAGGTCAGAGGGAGCTCTTGTGCCTCAGCATGTAGAACACATGACGGCTATAAGGCCATATGGGTTCATGTTATAAAGATCACACACCATACAGAGTGCATGGACAAGGTTCCCTTCTGGAGACAGGAATCAGGCTGCTTTCATAAGCTAGTGAACAACTATGTTGTATAAAATCCTTTACATGATTTTTTCTCTTTTCTAAATGTCATGTTTTTGCTTGATTTAAAAGTTCTTATGAGTTTCATATTATGACTTCATGAAATACGTGAGTGTCAATAAAAAAATTAGATCGAGAGTTTTTCTTAATTCCTTAAACGTTTTACATATTTAGAGATGCTAGTTTTTCAACCAACGACAACAATAGCTTTTAGCCACGATCAGAGTGGCTTTTCATTTCAAAATTACAACGTTCAACAATCTTCTTAGTTTGAGCAGGATTTTCTTTTTTCTTAGGACCCCGTTTTCATATCAGGGAAGCCCACATGGGCCAAGGTTGGGGAAAAAAGGCTCTCAATACCTTTAGCTCAACAGACATTTCAGAAGGTAATTGCTGAGCAACAACTTCTCTTTTCTTCCAGCAAAATTAGGACGAAAAAATATGAATTCGAAAAAGTTGCGTATTATCTTTAAGCGAGACTCAAATTGCACTCAAATATACACACCTTAGAAAGAAGAGGTGTTCATAAATGCACTCTCTCCAGAAACCCACACCACTGAACCCAACATGCCGACCGCCGGAGGCTCGAAGTGGCGAAGTCACGGCCCACTTTCTCCTAACGAGTGCCAAGATGAATTTGACACCACATGACCACGGTCACCGTGACCCGTCGTCTCCCGTCCGGCCTTCCGGGCCGACCGTACGCTCAGCACACAAGCGACAGAGTAAATATATATATATTTTTTTATATTATTATTTTATACATGTATACATCATGGTTTCTTCTAGTGGTGCACGATATATCGGCCGCTATGGTCCTTTTTTTACACATCGGTATCGGGCCGATATAAAAGAAATTATAATAATAATGATTTTATTTGATTTATTATTTTCTTTTTATTATTTAACATGTTTTGGTCTTAAATTGTTTCAAAATATCAGTAATTTCTGATTATCATAAAAAAGTGTTTTCTATACAGAGATATCGACATCGGTAAATATCGGTATCGGCCAGAACAGCAATATTAATATCGGTTATCGGTATCGGCCACAAATTTCAC
This sequence comes from Notolepis coatsorum, assembly GCF_963971535.1. Lineage (NCBI taxonomy): Eukaryota > Metazoa > Chordata > Actinopteri > Aulopiformes > Paralepididae > Notolepis > Notolepis coatsorum. The sequence continues at coordinate 68,515,184 of NC_140173.1, forward strand.
ATCGGTGCATCACTTTCTTCCTTTCCTAAACTGTCTATGCGAACCCGGGCGGCTGGGAGGGGGGTTAAGAAGCGACCTGCGCTGTCTCGCAGCCACAGGACCGCCAGATCAGAGGAAGAGACAGTCACAACTGCCAGCAGGCAGGCTACACAGTACATGACTATACTGATGGACAATCTATATACTGAAAAGACACTTTTTTATGCCACTGTGGGAATTTGTATGAACTGCTGATGTGAATGTCTCTTTCCTCTGAAATTGTTTAAAAAAAAAATAATAATAAAAAAAAAGAGACAGTTTTCACGAGTGAACGGACGAACCCGCAGCATATAACGTAGGTGTCAACGGCCGCGAAAAATAAATGAGATCAGGTGACCTCTGACCTCAGTCCTGACACCATGTAGAATGACTTGTTAATGAGAACTTCAGGGGGTTAAACTAAGGGGGGGTGTGGGGGTGTGTGTGTGTGGGGGGGGTGGGGGGGGGTGGGGGGGGGGGGTGCTGGAGGTATCTATAGCCTCACAATCTGTCCAGCAGAGCTGACCTTCAGAGACCTTCTAAAAACAGCCTTGCCTGTCAGCAGCCCTAGCTGCTGGCTCTCATACCACAGGCCTGAGGGGGAGGGGAGGGGAGGACTTGAGGAGGGGGGGGGGGGGGGGGGTTGGTAGGGTGGTATGCAGGGAGCCTACATGTAAGACCAAGGCTGAACCTTAATTCGTACTTTCCGTGTCCGCGAGGGTCCGCTTTGGTCCGAGTGACGCAAATGTCATCATCCGCCCGCGTCAGTGAGGGACCCCTGTGCTGACGTCCACACGGCCCAGAGTCTCTGCTGTTCCCAGATCAGTCGTTGCTCTGAGAGACTCTGGTAATCAGCCCTAGTAATCAGCCCTCAGTAATCAGCCCTCCAAGTTCACAGCATGGAAATGCCAGAGTCAACCGCATTATTGTAGTTGATTATAATGGTGGATTTTTTTTTAGCAAATCCAGTGTTTCCCCTACCATTTCCTTGGCGGGGCGGCCCGCCCCCCTAACGGGACCCCCCTGACCCCCCTGAGAAAATAATAAATAAAAAAAAAAGTATATATAAAAAAAATATATATATTATAATTTTTTTGTTGTTAAAGTTTTCTTTAATCACAGTAACGTTGGCGAGCTAGGTAAATTATACATACATCGGTTGTTGTAAACAGCAACTCCTACAGGTCGGTCAGGGCGCCTGCACAGCGAAGGAGGGAGATGGTGAAGGTAGTGTGACCTCCCATGCGTTAAGGCCTCTGCATGCTACAGCAAATTCAAAGCAACTTCAACACAACATCGGCGCGATTTCAGCGCGCTTGTTGCAGACTTGTAGACTGTGTTGCGAGGGCGTTGCGTACCTGTGTCCAAAATCTAATCTAAAGACCCATTGCGTTAGTATTGCGTAGCAGTGATTGGTTGGTAGTGAATGGGGGCGGGGCTGTCTGTCACTTCTAGTGTTCCTGGCTCGAGACCAAAAGAAAACTTTCTGACAGGAGCTCGAGACCAAAAGAAAACGTTCTGACAGGAGCTCGATAGCTAGTGTATTGTTTCATTACACTTGTTTAATTGTTTGTTTAAAATTAATCAAATGCAGGAACGTATTGCAGAGGAGGTCCGAAAGTACCAACATTTATATAATAGCGGGTCTAAAGACTACAAGGATAGCATTATGACGATGAATTCGTGGAAGGAGATTGGGGAAACAATGGGGATGGACTGGGTTGATGTGGCGATATAACTATATTACACTATATACAAGAACACAAGCGAAAACAAACATAAACAGGGCTATTATTATACTAACGATGTATGGTTGAGAAGGGAAATCCGTTTGTAATTGCTAGAGTGCGCACCTTCGGCTGCCCAAAGTATTCAGGCGGGCTGGGCGCGCTCGAGCCGCACATCCGGGGTACATTTTGTTGCATCATAGGCTGCGCGTTGATTTTGCAGAAGCATAAAGGTAATGTGTCTGCAACACCGTTGCTTTGTCGATGTTGTGTTGAAGTTGCTTTGAAGTTTCTGTAGCATGCAGAGGCCTTTACACTTCACCAATGAGAGTCTGCGCTGGCAGGTGAAAAGATGCTGCTGGCTGTCTCCTATGTCTCGGAGGAAGCATCTGATAGACTTCAGGGCTCCCTAGACCGACCAGTGGGGGGCACATGCGAGCAACGACCAGGAAGGGGAGGGGGGAATTGGCATAACGACTAAATTGGGATGGGAGAAAAACACAGAAAAACAGGAGGAGAAAAAGTGGATACATTTTTCTTTTTTTTAACTGGATAGTTGATATAAGTTGATATATGAAATGGATAGCTCATATAAGCCATTCTCCCTTTCTGTGTGTGTGTGTGTGTGCGTGCCCGTCCCAACTCTGGTCTTTGGAAAGTTTGATAGTATTTATTTACTGAGGATGGCCAGATAATGTTGATATTTAAACTTAAAAAATTATTACACAGAGAGAAGCTTCAGCAAGTACAAAACGCTGCTGACAGACAAACGTTTTTTTCTTGATTGAGAGACTCTGGTAATCAGCCCTAGTAATCAGTCCTAGTAATCAGCCCTCAGTAATCAGCCCTAGTAATCAGCCCTCAGTAATCAGCCCTCCAAGTTCACAGCATGGAAATGCCAGAGTCAACCGCATTATTGTAGTTGATTATAATGGTGGATTAAAACAGGGTTTTTTTTCAGCAAATCTCTTAGGCCCCTTGTGATCGGATCTTAATGCCTGGTCTGGACGGTTAGACCTGGTCTGAATGGTTAGACCTGGTCTGAATGGTTGTAACCGTTCAGACCAGGTCTAACCGTTCAGACCAGGTCTAGCCGTTGGTTCAAACCAGGTCTAGCCGTTCAGACCAGGTCTAACCGTTCAGACCAGGTCTAACTTTTCAGACCAGGTCTAACTGTTCAGACCAGGTCTAACCGTTCAGACCAGGTCTAACTGTTCAGACCAGGTCTAACTGTTCAGACCAGGCATTAAGATATCTAGGTCTGTTCACACCTGGCATCAGAATGTGTTTATACCGCATCTTGAGTGACTTGTAGGGGTGGAACGGTACGCTGGGGTGGAACGGTACGCTCTCCAGGATTAGTGTAAACAAGGCCAGAGGACCGGACAACACCAATCCCAGGGTGCTCAAAGTATGTGCGGAGCAGCTGGCAGCACCGCTCCAGCATCTTTTCAACCTCTCCCTGAGGCTGGAGAGGGTGCCCCAGCTCTGGAAGACCTCCTGCATTGTCCCGGTGCCCAAGAAGGGACGTCCCAGCACCCTCAACGACTACAGGCCAGTCGCTCTGACGTCACACGTCATGAAGACGTTTGAGAGACTGGTCCTGCAACACCTCAAGCCCCTGGTGCGTGACTCCCTCGACCCCCTGCAGTTTGCATACCAGGCAAACATCGGGGTGGAGGATGCCATCATCTACATGCTCCACAGAGCGTACACGCACCTGGAGAAGCCGCGCAGCTCAGTGAGGATTATGTTCTTTGATTTCTCCAGCGCCTTCAACACCATCCAGCCGTCACTGCTAGCGGAGAAGCTCTCCGCGATGCACCTGGAGCACGGCTTGGTGGCCTGGATCAAGGACTACCTCACTGAGAGGCCACAGTACGTCAGACTAAAGGACAGTCAGTCTGACGTACTGGTGAGCAACACCGGCGCCCCCCAAGGAACTGTGCTGTCACCCTTCCTCTTCACCCTCTACACCTCAGACTTCTGCCGCAACTCAAGCGGGTGTCACCTGCAGAAGTTCTCAGACGACTCCTCCATCATAAGCTACATCACCGACGATGATGAGGAGGAGTACAGAGCCCTGGTGGAGAGCTTCGTGGGGTGGAGCGACAGCAACCACCTCCAACTCAACACCAGTAAGACCAAGGAGCTGGTGGTGGACTTCCGGAGGGGCAAGAAGAGGCCCCCCCCGATTCCCATCTCCATCCGAGGGGTGGATGTGGAGATGGTGGACTCATACAAGTTCCTTGGGGTACACCTGAACAATAAACTGGACTGGTCGGATAACACAGAGGCCCTCTACAGGAAGGGACAGAGCAGGCTGTTCTTCCTGAGGAGACTCAGGTCCTTCAATGTGTGCAACAGACTGCTGCAGTCTTTTTACCAGTCTGTTGTGGCCAGCATCCTCTTCTATGCTGTGGTATGCTGGGGAGGCTACATCAACTCAAGGGACACCAACAAGCTCAACAAGCTGGTGAGGAAGGCTAGCTCCGTGGTGGGAGTCGAGCTACCTAGACTTGAGGTGATGGCAGAAAGGGGGATGATAAGGAAGCTGGCTGCCATCATGGAGAACCCCTACCACCCCCTCTACGACGAGCTAGTCAAGATGAGAAGCTTGTTCAGCCACAGACTCATTCCCCCCCGACACTCAACTAACCGCCTCGGACAGTCCTTCATACCAGCGGCCATCAGGCTCCACAACAGTGGGCAGCGACTAGCAGCCTCCAGGCTCCACAACAGGGGGCAGCGACAGCGACTGCTACCAGACATTGACCTGGGACTTATAGGAACCCAAGGAGGACAACCTACACTACCTTAGGCTTACTGCACCTTATGTGGATACTGTGATACTGTGATACTGTGAATAATGTATATTTCAGTGGATACCGTGATACTGTGAATAATGTATACTCAGTAGATAGTAAATTATAACACTACCTTATGCATACTGCACCTTATGTGACACTGTGAATAATGTGAATATTTCTTCAGCTAGTCAGATAGTAAATTATATTGACCATATTGACCAAATTGTTTACACTGCCTGTGTTGTTTTTACTACCTGTACACTGTGTTGTTTTACTACCTGTACCCCCCCCCCCCCCCTCCCCCCCACGCTGCTATGATGCCTGAATTTCCCCAATGGGATCAATAAAGGAATATCTTATCTTATCTTATTCGAACCGTGTACGGAACAATACACACATGCCCCGAACCGTGGAGGTCGTACCGAACGGTACGCATTCGGGGCATGTGTGTATTGTTCGGTTATATAACGTTACGTTAGCTACGAGCTAACTAACTTTAGCCGCGAGCTAACTAATGTTAGCCACAGGCTAACCGTGGAAACGCTTACAGAGAAGTGACTCCACGACACCAGTTCGATTAGTGGGGAAGGGGGGTATATTGACGAGTTAAACTTTGACAAATGTTGCCTATATTTTTCAGTCAGTTCGGTCTTTGTGTGCCAAACATTATTAAAGGTAAACCTTTTTTTTTACCAAATAAATGAGAAGCATGTTTAAATCAGCAATGCCTCCCCTCTTGTTGTACCAAAATCTCTCCTAGCTCTAACCGTCACTGTCAAAATAATGTGCCTGATGTCAAATGGCCTCATTCTTTCAGTTTTTGCATGACTACGTCCTTGAGAATAACTGAAAAGTTGGATTATTTTTAGGCTATATATCTTATGTTGATGTATGGTATTTTTGGAGTGTTAAATAAAAAAGAATATAAAAAAACAACGTATACCGAACCGAACCGAAAACCGTAAACCTAAAACCGTGATACGAACCGAGCCGTGATGGGATTTTGATTCCCCGCTCAATATGCAAATAAACACTTGGGCCTACTCCTGAGGACTGTGTGTATGTGTAACTAGGAGGGATATGAGGACTGATGTGTGATTGGTGAACTTAGATATTTTATTATAATATTTGTATGTGTTATTGAGGTGTATTGTATTATTTTATTGTATTGTATTGATTGTATTGTATTGATTTTATTGCATTGTATTGATTTGTGTGGACCCCAGTAATAGTAGCCTATGCCTGTGGCAATGGCTAATGGGGATCAGAATAAACTAAACTAAACTAGGAGGGATATGAGGACAGTGTGTATGTGTAACTAGGAGGGATATGAGGACAGTGTGTATGTGTAACTAGGAGGGATGTGAGGACTGTGTGTATGTGTAACTAGGAGGGATGTGAGGTCTGTGTGTAACTATGAAGGATATGAGGACTGTGTGTAACTAGGAGGGATATGAGGTCTGTGTGTATGTGTAACTAGGAAGGATATGATGACTGTGTGTAACTAGGAGGGATATGAGAACTATGTGTATGTGAAACTAGGAGGGATATGAGGACTGTGTGTAACTAGGAGGGATATGAGGACTGTGTGTATATGTAACTAGGAGGGATATGAGGTCTGTGTGTATGTGTAACTAGGAAGGATATGAGGACTGTGTGTAACTAGGAGGGATATGAGGTCTGTGTGTATGTTTAACTAGGAGGGATATGAGGACTGTGTATGTGTAACTAGGAGGGATATTAGGACTGTGTGTAACTAGGAGGGATATGAGGACAGTGTGTATGTGTAACTAGGAAGGATATGAGGACTGTGTGTATGTGTAACTAGGAGGGATGTGAGGTCGGTGTGTATGTATAACTAGGAAGGATATGAGGACAGTGTATGTGTAACTAGGAATGATATGAGGACTGTGTGCATGTGTAACTAGGAATGATATAAGGACTGTGTGTATGTGTAACTAGTAGGGGTGTAACAATGCATTGATTAATCGAAATGCATCGATTATAATGTGACGATTCAACTGCATCGATTTAAAAATGTGTGTATTGTTTTTATTGACCTATAGTCCATTCATGCTGAGTGAATCAGTTCCCCCAGCCACATTTGTGTATTCAACATTGTTTGGGGAATTAACTGATAGAAAATGTATCGAATCGTGGTCAAATGAAGAGATTTCATGATGCATTGAATCGTTGCCTGAATAATCATAATCTAATTTAATCGTTGTGAGGTCGCATCGTTACACCCCTAGTAACTAGGAATGATATGAGGACTGTTACTACGAGATAATATGCAAAAAGACACATTTCAATTGCCTTGTGTACATTGACAATAAAATAATCTTTGTCTTCTGAACTTGAGTGCTACAGACATGAGTGTATATTAGCATATTAGGTAGTAATTTCTTCCTGAAATTAATAAGGCGTGAGATTATCAGTGCACAACAGTGCCATTTAAGCAGCACATAATGGGCCAGGCTACGCTCATCCTCCTCCTTCCATATCATCATGGTGGATATTAGCAGACACCTCACCTGTCTGCATGAATCCAGCTTCTCCGTGATCCAAACGACCCGAAAAGGTCAGGAAGACACGAGAAACACGACCCAGATAAAACCAGAGACGAGGGAATGATCAGAAACTGTAGAAGCAGGACCGCAGAGCGTCCCCAGCGATGACAGCTGCCAGAGGGAGTGTAAGTCAGAAAGAATTTAGTGAAACCTTTATGTGGAAAAGGAGAATATTTACTGCTGCTGTGGTGTTTAGAAATGATGGGGAAGAGACCAAGAGGAAGCTGAAAGGCAGGAGCGGCGATGCAGGCGTGGAGACACGTAAGTGGTAATGGTAAATGGTAAATGGTGCATTTATATAGTGCTTTTATCCAAAGCACTTTACAATTTTTGTTCCTCACATTTTACCCATTCACTCACACATTCACACACCGACGGCGGAGGCAACCATCGTCATCATCTTTCTGTGTGGGACCTGCCTGAGTGGATCAGAGCCTTCTGTCTCGCTGCTGTTTTGCTACCAGATATAGTCAAAGTAAAAGTCTGAAAGCACACTTTCAGTAACAAGATGTCATATTTAACCCTTTCACTACCACACTAAATGGCTGCTTTTACCCAAAGCGCTTTACAATTTGTTACTCACATTTTACCCATTCACTCACACATTCACACACCGATGGTGGAGGCAACCATGAAAGGTGCCAACCTGCTCATCGGGAGCAATTAGGGGTTAAGTGTCTTGCTCAAGGACACATCGACACTCTGCCCGGGAGGAGCGGGAATCGAACCGGGAACCTCCGGATTGCCAGATGACTGCTCTACCTCCCGAGCCACTGTCGTCCCCCCCCCAGGTTAACCATCTGTAGTGTGATAGTAAAGGGTTAATCTTCTGTAGTGTGGTAGTGAAAGGGTTAACCCTTTGTCGTATGGCAGTGAAAGGGTTAACCTTCTGTATTGTCGCAGTGAAAGGGTTAACCATTTGGTAGTGCGGTAGTGAAAGGGTTAATGCAGGCTTTGCATCTTGCATCGACTATTTACATTACATTTACATTTAGTCATTTAGCTGATTTAGCTTACAAGTCAGCTAAATAACATTTGTTCGTCAAACAGTGTTGAACTTGAGTGCATATTGGCATAGTAAGTAATAATATAGGCACGTTATATTCCTTAGGAGAGTGCATACTAGTGAAAGACCAAGGTCCAAGGTTACAAGGTTAGCATTTGTTTAGTTTTTTTCACTTCAGGTATTGGTTAAAGAAGTATGTTTTTAGTCAACGATGGAATATTTGGCGGGTTTCAACTGTCCTGACTGTGGTGGGACTATTGGTCTTGCTGTCCTGTGTACTACAGGTATGTACTCTCAGCGTTACAAATTACTCATACCACGTGTGGCCTTTCCTGCATCTCTCTCTCTCTCTCTCTCTCTCTCTCTCTCTCTCTCTCTCTCTCTCTCCAAAATTTAATAAAGAAAACAATATTTCCACAGATTTGAAAGGTGCTCGCCCACTCTGCTTTGAACAGCAGAAGAAGAAGAAGAAGCAGAAGAAGAAGAAGGAGGAGGAGGAGGAGGTGTGGGCGGTGAATGGAGCCAAGAGGTCAGACTGAAGTCAGGGTCTCCGCAGGGGCGGCCATGTCGGTGTGGGTGATAACGAGGAGTCTTTCTACTGCAGCCCCAATGTCTAAGGTAATAAGATATCGTCACCCCGCCACCGGAGGAACTCACTGAGAGTCACTGCTGAACACCTTCAGTTACGTGAGGTATCCGGTTGCAACGGGCTTGGCTAAAGAAAGAAAATAAACCATGGACAGAGAGATATACCCTATAGAAATGCACTGGAAGGCCTGTTTCCACGTGCATTCTGAGCAGGCAGGTCAATATATTTTTGGTAATTGTTGACGGTAAATGGGGGACTGTATTAAAGGAACATTAGCTAGCATTAGCGCTGACATTAGCTCCATCAGCTACCAAATGTTGCAGTTAACACTAGCTACAATATTTGAGAGGATGTTAAACACTTTGCATTGTGGGGTAGATTAGGACGACTGAAGTTTCATCTGTGTGTCCAGTAGTCTAGAGAGAGGTCCAGGTGCACGCTAGCCTAGCTTAGCACAAGGACTGGAAGCAGTAGGGATCAGCTAGCCTAGCTTAGCACAAGCACAGGACCCAGTAGGGAGCAGCTAGCCTAGCTTAGCACAAGGACTGGAAGGAGTAGGGAGCAGTTAGCCTAGCTTAGCACAAGGACTGGAAGCAGTATGGACCAGCTAGCCTAGCTCTGTAATTAACAGTTGATTAACTCTTTCTGCACCATACCCGACATATCTTGTGGTTTCGTCGCCAACCGCTGAGCACCATACCCGAGAATTCTCTGGTTTTGATCATTTTTTCTTTTTTTACGATTTTCCTATTCAAAACAGTCGCGTGGACCTTGGTGACTCATCTGAGTACTTGAAATGGCAATGACGATTGAATCCCGCCAGGTGGCAGTATCGCCTAGCTTATGAACATGCATATGGCCCAGCTTAGTGTGGGGTGGCCCCAGCCCCCAAACAACTATAGGAACTCACTCTACTAGTAGGTTGCGAGCAGCTGTGAGCAGGACGACAATGGCGATCGCCTAGAGTGAACTATTGGATATTATGAAAAAGACTAAATGGATTATATGGATGATGATTATGGACGATAAGGTGCGTTTCCTAACATTATATGTATTGATCCCGTTCTGATTCAAGACACTTGGACTCGAAGTGAGAAATGGAGTACCTCTAAAACAAAGGTACGTCTATTTTACATCTACTTTACCGAAACTCCATCATAAAACATGCGTTTGTATGATCGCAGCATCGGAAAACAACCCCCCCCCCCGATGATTTTGAGAAGAAACATATGGTAGTGTATCTTTTGACAAAGGTAACGTCTATTTTACGTGTACTTTACCGAAACTCCATCATAAAACATGCATTTGTATCATCTAGGGCTGACCCCTATTAGTCGAATAGTCGACTAATCGATCGAAAGGAGCCGTAGTCGACTGCCAACCTCTTAGTCGAATACAAAAAAAAGTTAAATTATTTTATTTATTTTATTATCATTCTTTCCAAAAGAAAAGAGGCCTAGAAGCGTGGCTAACACTAATGGCACGCATACCAGAGGCTAACTGCCTAAGAAAACAGGCACAGAGGCACTGAAAAGAGGATTTCACCCATCTAATGAACATACTAGACTATATCAAGATGTATCCATCAGTGGACCAATTGCATGCTTTTGCAGAGGACAAGAAGCCTTCCGTTGACTCCTTCAGACATTAAGCACCCCCCACAGCCCAAATGGAATGATCCAAAAATTTAAATACTTTATTTTTTTATTTTTTTTATAGTCGACTAATAGTCGACTATCGGCAAATTTCGGCCAATCATAGTCGACTATCCAAATCCTTAGTCGGGGACAGCCCTAGTATGATCGCAGCGTCGGAAAACGACCCCCCCCCCCCCCGGCTTTGTGAAGAAACAAGGTCATGTGTTTACCTTTGACCTGGCAATAATATAGGCTTCAGGCGAGCAGCCACGAGATTTGCACATACGCTGCACAAAACACACTTTATGTCACAATCTAGAAAACCAGCCTGGATTATTTTGAAACAGGGCAATGTTTAGCTCGGGATTATGCACGAACGAGGGTATGTAGAAACAAACTATTTTTTACATGTTGGAGTATAAATAGTGCCTGTTAAATGAGCCATACTATTGTCTCCATAGCTATAATATAGAATATACAATAGCTCCGCAAAGATCATGAAATATCGTGAAAATGGTCCAAATAAACTGGCGCCAGGGAGTACAGATGGGAAAACAGCGTGGCAGTCAATGAGTTAACAGTAGCTATAGTGATAACTGCTCAATTTGGTAGCTGGTAGCTTTGGTAGCTATGTCAGCGCTAAATGCTAACTAACAGCAAAAATATGATGTGTAATGCGCTTTGCGTTATGGGGTAAAATTGGAAGACATCATCACATAGGGACAGCCATATTAATACAGTCCCCCATTGCAAAGTAGACAATGGGTCTTGTTAAGGACAGGGAGGATTAGGTGATGCTAATGGCATTTTTACCAACAATTATAATTGTACTGTTCCCTATAGATGTTGTCACGTTTGCTGATTTGAACCGATATCTGCACCTTTGTTTTTTACACTGTTTATTTTTCTCATATTTTATATTCAGTTAATTATAATGGTTACGCTGTTTATTTTTCTCATATTCTTATATTCAGTTAATTGTTTACACAGTTTATTTTTCTCATATTTTTATATTCAGATCTAATTGTATTGCCTATATTTATGTATTTCTACTATTACCCTGCCCATACCTGTACCTCCCCTCCCCCATGCTGCCTGCTATGATGCCTGCATTTCCCCAAGGGGATCAATAAAGGAATATCTTATCGTATCTTATCTTACACATTGCTTCAGAACAACATGACCTTTACAGGGGGAAAAGTCAGAAGACTGCAGTGGTAGTGAGATTCACCAGAGATACAGTATCTGGACAGACTGTCTGCATGTGTCAGTCTGCTCCGGTAGTGAGATTCACCAGACATATCTGGACAGACTGTCTGCGTGTGTCAGTCTGCTCCGGTAGTGAGATTCACCAGAGATACAGTATCTGGACAGACTGTCTGCATGTGTCAGTCTGCCTGCTTTAGGGACGGAACCTCAACTCTTGTCAGGTCGTTTCAAATCAAATTAATGGGACCCACTGCTGCAGGCTGCAGAACAAAGGTTTACTACTAATGTCTGAGGGCAGAACAGCCAGCCAGCCAGCCAGCCAGCCAACCAGCCAACCAGCCAGCCAGCCAGCCAGCCAACCAGCCAGCCAGCCAACCAGCCAACCAGCCACTCAGCCAACCAGCCACTCAGCCAGCCAGCCAACCAGCCAGCCAACCAGCCAGCCAGCCAGCCAACCAACCAACCAGCCAGCCAGCCAGCCAGCCAGCCAGCCAGCCAGCCAGCCAACCAACCAGCCAGTCAGCCAACCAGCCAACCAGCCAGCCAACCAGCCAGCCACTCAGCCAGCCAGCCAGCCAACCAACCAACCAGCCAGCCAACCAGCCAACCAGCCACTCAGCCAGCCAGCCAACCAGCCAGCCAACCAGCCTACCAACCAGCCAACCAGCCAGCCAGCCAGCCAGCCAACCAGCCAGCCAACCAGCCAGCCAGCCAGCCAGCCAGCCAGCCAACCAGCCAGCCAGCCAGCCAGTTAGCCAACCAGCCAGCCAGCCAACCAGCCAGCCAGCCAACCAGTCAGCCAGCCAACCAACCAACCAGCCAGCCAGCCAGCCAGCCAGCCAGCCAACCAACAAGACAATGAGTAGGTTGTCCAACCAGGCTGACTTTGATGGTGACATACAATATCATCACCATCATCACCATCACCATCATCACCGTCATTATAGTTAAATCATTAAAACTGTGGCTGAATCCAACCCATCAGACAAGGAGGAGACAGGATCTTATAAACCCAATACTAACTAACATGTAGAATCTGTCGTCAAACAGCAACCTCTAGGCAAAAAATGTCCCTCTTGGTATTATACTTTGTTTACTTTTTCTTCTGTGTGGTTTGGAGTTGAGTGGGGATAAGCGAGAGGGGTTGCTACTGCAGGCCATACTTCAGGTGGAGGAATTCACAGTATAATAAGTTACTATATAGCTATATATATATACTGTATCATGTATCTAGTTATTAATATAGGCTATATATAGCAATATAGTAACTTCTTGTACTGTGCACTATTTATACTGTGAATGTGAACAATGTGCAATACCAAAAGGGGCACTGTTCCCTAGAGGTCTCTGTTTGGCGGCATTACAGATTATATCTTGAACCCTTTCACTACCACACTACAGTAGGTTAACCCTTTCACTACCACACTACAGCCGGTTAACCATCTGGAGTTCAAAGTTCGTACAGTATGGGTAACAGAGCCTAGGGTATAGGCAATGGAGTTCAAAGTTCGTGCAGTATGGGCAACAGAGCCTAGGGTATAGGCAATGGAGTTCAAAGTTCGTACAGTATGAGCAACAGAGCCTAGGGTATAGGCAATGGAGTTCAATGCTATCATACAGAGTTGAAACATTGGGAAAAAAGGGTGCGCCTCCCACTTCCCTGCAGGCTGAGAAGCTAAGTGTATGTGTGGAGAGCCTAGTTTGGAGCCTTGTTTGCCCTCTGCCTTATCATTTGACACTCTCAAACAAATCACCCTCACACCACCAGCAGCGCCCATTTGAGCAGATTACTGTTCATCTGTCAGTATCAATCTCGTAGCTTAAGCAGTGACCATAATGACCACTTTACCGCAGCACACACACCAGAGACCGGGGGGAAATGTCAACGACAAAACCCAGGGTGTCACCTGAGCCGCCCGTCGCTCCCTGGCAGAGCGGCTGACCCGGCAAACCGAGACGAGCGCCTCGCGGACACGTCACACCCGGACGGATTCCTAGGCCGCCACCTTCCGGCTGGAGCTCCTGAGAACAACTCTGTTTAAACCGGGCAGCGCTGCCGCGGCTGAGAGACGTATCAAAGAGGGACATCCTGAATGGATTATTTATTACAGATCAAATTAAAGCATGTCGTGAAACCCGATCTTCGCGGGCTCAACCGGGCGAACCTGTTGCAAAAACTCAAAACAGAGTCCAATGAACATGAGATCAGGTCTGGAAAAATAATCTCATGTCATCGTTTCTACTCAGGTCACTTTTATCATTTATGTTTTTCATCATTAACTTATTTAGCCTAAGATTGATTTTGAAGGGAGTTAAGTAACATTAGAATATAGTAACCCAGCTGTAGGCAGAAATAAACAGCAGAAATGAAAGAACAATGGGAGAGGAATCCAGGAGCGGGGATGGACCGGGATACATACAGTACAGAGAGCGCTCCTAGTAGCTCGTAACTCTGCTGCGCTGACATTTCAGGCAGGCATCTTGTGAAGGCCACGCTAGCTTCTAATGGCACTCGGGTCTTAAAGGAAATGTCACAGTGCTTTATCGGTAAGACAAGGGACATTACAGAGTAATAAACCAGGCGCTCTGCCCTCGCAACATCACATTAGTCCACTAGGGTGGACTAACTAGGGTTGGGTACCGAACTCTGTACTTTTTAGGGTACCGACCGAATTACATCGGTACTACCGGGTACCGAGCCTTTTCCACAAATATATATATTACTTTGGAAAGACCAGACGAGGTCAGAGGAGTTTGATCAGATTTACTGAGGATGATCATGTAATTTAGTTTGTGTGGTATGTTACAAACATTTATTAAAGAAATTATAAATAAATAACAATGTTGAAGTTGAGATGTTTGGACTCCTCAAAAATGTGTTATTTTTTCAAATGTATTCAAGAGTAAACATCCTAACCATGTCACAACAGCAGTCATAGTGTATATTTTCAGCAATACGTTTGTTTACCAATAGGCTAAAGTGTTATTAGTGAGATTTTAGTTTTTGAAATGTGGTGTATTTTTCGCGGAGATCCGCCATTTTGAATTAGCGGCCATGGCTGAATGATGGCGACTGTAGTCATTATGAGAAGAGGACATGAATGAATGAATGAAAACTTTATTTAACAGATTGCAGAATGGGTACAATACAGTACGGCTCAATACATACAATTGTTAAGGGGATGCAGACCTGAGAAAGACGTTTGTCTTGTTTCCATCAGGGTCCCCCATTTTCAATTCATATAGACATATATGACATACATGACATACAGATAGTCAGTACTGCTACATCTATACATTTATGACATACCAGATTTGCAAATACAGTACTGTTTGTGATACAGAAGGAGTCAAGAAAAGGGAGTATATACATTTGACGTAGAAACTGTACATTGGAGAGGTTGGGGGGGGGTTGGGTACATTGGGATATTGACAACCATACTGGGTAATTTACATTGGAGGTGGTTGGGGGGGGGGGGGGGGGGGGGGGGGGGAACACTGTATAAACAAGTAACACTGTACATTGAGGGGGGGGGGGGAGACACTGTACAAACAAACACAAATGTACATTGAACTATTAACAAAACCATACTAGGTAAATGACTGTACATTGGAGGGGGTTGGGTTAGGATATTTACAGGGGCCAGTGTTGAATTGCAGTCTCCCGTAGGTGTCCCTTGAGAGAGGTTTTGAAAGTGGGTAGTGATCCACATTCCTTTACAGCTTTGGGTAGGGCGTTCCACATTGATGTGGCATAATTGCGAAACGTGTTTAGTCCCTTATTTGAGCCGAATCTGGGTTTAACATGATTTGTGGAGCTCCCTCTGGTGTTGTGATCGTGGTATTCACTGACCTTTGGGAAGTATTTTGACATGTACATGGGTACCTTGGTCGTGTAGTGTATCTTGTAGACCATCCAGAGCTCTCAATGAGCGTTAGAATTTCGAAAAACTACACTACCAAACGGATTCTAGCTTCCTGCAAGCAAATAACTTGTGTATGATTTTTTTTTATTTATATACCACAAAACTGAACATTATTGGCATATATTGGAGCGCAGTTTGTTTTTCTCCCCTATTGTCCCCATTTAGCAACCATCCGTGTTGAAATCAGTTTCAAAATGGCAGAGCTGTCGCAAGAATAAAAAACCTACTGTACATACAGTATATTTAATTCTCTGTTCTTCATGCACGCATGGTGATACTAAATCCAAATTGAACTCTGTCATTTGAAAGAGAAGATTTGGCCCAATCCATAGATGTGCGAGTTGGCTATAATAAGGTAATTTATAGGCCTGCTATTCTATATTCTATAATAATATTTCAAATAGCATGGGACCGGATGGCAGAATTCAGTACTGTATCTATAAAACCCTCTGTTTAATCGTCTTCCCTTTATTCATGTCTTTAGATTTTTTGTACACGTGATCTCAAGAAGGTACTGAACGAGCTCAGTGGCAGTTTTTCATGTCTGGTCATTTTTAGCATGGTGTTATTCACTGTCAAAGATGCAAAGAAAAATCATAATTCATATTCTCCTTTGTTTCATCACAATCTAAGCAAGCCTAGTAATAGACACACTATTTCTGACACTGGGAATACATTCCCTGAGGTCCATAGATGTCCCTAGATACCAATAACATGCAAATGGACCTTGTAGAATTGGAGCAATCTTCCATTTACGTAGGTATGTATTTTTAGGCGGATTTTCAGAAAATAGGGTTCGGGCTTAACACTTTCATTACCAGCCATGCGGTGCGCCTTACCCCCCTTGAATGCCACCACCCAGTGGTGCAGTGGCAAATTGACAGTAGGTCAAACGCTCCACGCGCGTGCGCGCGCATGCACAGTTTTTTTTGGCTGCTCTCGTCCTGCAGCTGGATACTATTGCCTCACAGCGCGGCCGTCAGCGCGCGGCCCAGAGAGCGCCGCTGGCTCTGCGGCTCTGCAGCCGCATGCTTCTCCGGGAGTCCGGTTGGATAATGCCATGTAAAAAGCGATTGCGCGTACTTCAGCCTCAGTGACCGAGATATAACGCCGTTATACCGAGTTATACCAGCACTGCACCACTGCCACCACCCACTTCAATGATAGCGCTCTCATATTTGTGAACGCATAAACTATGTCTTAAATTATGGCTATGTGTCTAATATGGCCGTCGCTTATCAATGACTTGTTTGCAGTCAACATTGTCGAAACTGATTGTTTTTTAATCGGTTCATTTCCGTTTTATACCATTTTGAAAAACTCTAGTTTTTTGAACGTTTCAGGAAAATATAAAGATTCTGTGATAAACGCCCTTTACTGGAATATTCTGGAATACACAAAAAGATTATTCCAATTCCTGATCGTCATTCCAAATATCGATCGCGTTTATTGATCCAACGCTGGATACTGGAAATATCATGTATTCCACGCTGTTTTGGGGCTCGGAAATGACTTGGATCCTCTCGGGTGGCTTGCCCGAGAAGTAAAATGAGGAAGCTGGATTCCCCCCCCCCCCCCCATGTGTTTCATTCAGTATAATCCAATGGGGTGCAGTACAACTCTAATGATACAGAAAAGGCTTTGATTTTAAAAATAACTAACAGAGAGAGAGAGAGAGAGAGAGAGAGAGAGAGAGAGAGAGAGAGAGAGAGAGAGAGAGAGAGAGAGAGAGAGAGAGAGAGAGAGAGAGAAATGGTCAATTTAAAAAAGCCTGTTTGTTCTTTCAAAGAAGATTCAGTTAAATGAAAATCGTGTTTTTCAATCTCCTTGCATATTTATTTTTAATTGTTGTATCTAAAATTAGCCAAATGTTCTTGTGAAAAATATGTCTAAAGCTCTTTGATCTCAATCCCCCTGGATATCAACAGAATCAAACCATTTCAGATCCAATCTGCTTCCCTGAAAAGATCACCTACTCTGGTTACTCTGATTGGCCCGTCAGCTAGTGTGTCAGTTGTTACATTTTGTAATTTAGCTGAACGCTTTTATCCAAAGCGAATTACAAGTTATGAACAACAAGTCAGCAGGAAGGGTACAACTCTGGCAGCTAAGGGTCAGTAACTGTTTATCAAACAGTGTTGAACTTGGGTGCTACAGTCTTGAGTGCACAGTATAGACATATTAGCTTAGTAGGTAGTGATATAGGCAAGGTAGATTCCTTAGTTAGCAAAGTACATAATAGTAAAAGACAGTATGAAGGTTTTTTTTGTCAGTAGTTGTAAAGGATATCAGATAGTTGTTAATCTAATCTCCCATAGCAACTGATCACTCTGGTCCCACACATGTGTTTACATTTGAAAGCTTCATGTATTATGATACTAACTTGACATCTCTTTTCAGTGAGAGTTGGCTGTGCTCAGAGAGGGTGCACTAAGCCACGCCCCCTCAACATACTGAGAGTTGGCTGTGCTCAGAGAGGGTGCACTAAGCCACGCCCCCTCAACATACTGAGAGTTGGCTGTGCTCAGAGAGGGTGCACTAAGCCACGCCCCCTCAACATACTGAGAGTTGGCTGTGCTCAAAGAGGGTGCACTAAGCCACGCCCCCTCAACATACTGAGAGTTGGCTGTGCTCAAAGAGGGTGCACTAAGCCACGCCCCCTCAACATACTGAGAGTTGGCTGTGCTCAAAGAGGGTGCACTAAGCCACGCCCCCTCAACATACTGAGAGTTGGCTGTGCTCAAAGAGGGTGCACTAAGCCACGCCCCCTCAACATACTGAGAGTTGGCTGTGCTCAGAGAGGCTGCACTAAGCCACGCCCCCTCAACATACTGAGAGTTGGCTGTGCTCAGAGAGGCTGCACTAAGCCACGCCCCCTCAACATAAGGAGAGTCAGAGATGGTGCACTAAGCCACGCCCCCTCAACATACGAAGAGTCAGAGAGGGTGCACTAAGCCACGCCCCCTCAACATAAGGAGAGTCAGAGATGGTGCACTAAGCCACGCCCCCTCAACATACGAAGAGTCAGAGAGGGTGCACTAAGCCACACCCCCTCAACATACTGAGAGCTGGCTGTGTTCAGAGAGGGTGCACTAAGCCACGCCCCCTCAACATACTGAGAGCTGGCTGTGCTCAGAGAGGGTGCACTAAGCCACACCCCCTCAACATACTGAGAGATGGCTGTGCTCAGAGAGGGTGCACTAAGCCACGCCCCCTCAACATAAGGAGAGTCAGATATGGTGCACTAAGCCACGCCCCCTCAACATACGAAGAGTCAGAGAGGGTGCACTAAGCCACGCCCCCTCAACATAAGGAGAGTCAGAGATGGTGCACTAAGCCACGCCCCCTCAACATACGAAGAGTCAGAGAGGGTGCACTAAGCCACACCCCCTCAACATACTGAGAGCTGGCTGTGCTCAGAGAGGCTGCACTAAGCCACGCCCCCTCAACATAAGGAGTCAGAGATGGTGCACTAAGCCACGCCCCCTCAACATACTGAGAGATGGCTGTGCTCAGAGAGGGTGCACTAAGCCACGCCCCCTCAACATAAGGAGAGTCAGATATGGTGCACTAAGCCACGCCCCCTCAACATACGAAGAGTCAGAGAGGGTGCACTAAGCCACGCCCCCTCAACATAAGGAGAGTCAGAGATGGTGCACTAAGCCACGCCCCCTCAACATACGAAGAGTCAGAGAGGGTGCACTAAGCCACACCCCCTCAACATACTGAGAGCTGGCTGTGCTCAGAGAGGCTGCACTAAGCCACGCCCCCTCAACATAAGGAGTCAGAGAGGCTGCACTAAGCCACGCCCCCTCAACATAAGGAGTCAGAGATGGTGCACTAAGCCACGCCCCCTCACCATAATGAGAGCAGGCTGTGCTCAGAGAGGGTGCACTAAGCCACGCCCCCTCAACATACTGAGAGCTGGCTGTGCTCAGAGAGGCTGCACTAAGCCACGCCCCCTCAACATAAGGAGTCAGAGATGGTGCACTAAGCCACGCCCCCTCACCATAATGAGAGCAGGCTGTGCTCAGAGAGGGTGACCTAAAACAAATCAAATGATACATCATTATGGAGCACACAAAAAATAAGACACTTCTGACATTAACATTCCACAATATACAGTACTGTCTGTTTCCTGACTGGATTAACATCATTGTACCGGTTCCTTACACCAAGTGTCTCACAGTGAAGTGTTTCTAAGCAGCGTCTGTGTGGCTGATTCACAGCTCAGTCTCAAGTTCATGCCGGCCACATGCCTTCCGCTTCTGTTCGTATTCCCACAGCCGGGAATAATCCTAAACTCCTGGCTTTCACCTCATCTTAATCCCACAGTAAAGCTCGTTCTGATTGGCCACCTGGTATGGTAAGCCTGTTTTTTTAACCGTTACCGTTAGGGGTGCACGATATTGATTTTTTTGACCCCGATATCGATAACTTTCTGCTCCTCAAGGTCGATACCGATACCGATAACCGATATATAAATATATTTATTGTATTATAATATTTTTTTTTAATGTATATTCCTGTAGTTTGACCTAACCAGATTTATCATGACATGAGCGTTACTACTATGAACAAAACAAAGCCAAGAGAACAGTTTTGACTCTTCAAATAAAGTGACTATATTTATTTTTCCAAATAAATATAATTTGAGTCAATCACAAAATTCACAATCCGTCAATGTCATTAACACTTTGAATGCCACGGACAAGTTTTCTCGTGTTTACCCCCCGCGGGTTGAATGCCCACTCACGAGTCTATCGTTGGAGATCCAGGCACCCCCGGCGCTCAGATGTGAAAAAAGCGCCCCCTATCATCTCCCAGATGGTAAATCACCCTTTTGGATTGGACTCAATGAAAGTGAATGGGAGAAAGGATTTCTGACTCCACATTTTACATCTCACTCACGCAGCCGGCATCGACCGGCATCACTCCGGAGCCTGAAGAGCAGCGGGGATTATGTGTTCTACTGTATACACGGTGGATCAATACAATGATCGATTTTTTCGAATGGCGATCAGGAATTGGAATAATCCATTTGGATACCATCTGATCTCAGGTAAGGAATCTATGTTATCTGTCTTAGGATAATCAGACTCGTTTTCACGGATATATAAGCGTTTCCCCTATATGTGATATGGCTGTTTTGACTGTAAAAGCGATCAGGAAATAGGGCAGCGATTATCAGCGCGCGGCACGAGCGTGCGTGCGCACACATATACTATCGATTATCTAGCGTTTATTTGAAAACGATTCATAAATAGGCCAACAAATGACAACGTTCTAGAATATTCCAGTAAAAGGCGATTATCATAGAATGTGTTGTTTTTTCCGCGAAAACAAGTGATTTTCAAAATGCTATCAAACGGAAATGAAGCGATAAAAAAACAATCTGCTTTGACAATGTTGACTGGAAAACGAGTCTTTGATAAGCGACGGGCAGATTAGACACATAGCCATAATTTAAAACATAGATTAGGCGATATTAACGTTAACATTGGAGTGGATGTGGGCATTCAAGGGGGTAAAAAGGAAAACACGGACTGGCTCTCAAAGTGTTAACAATGTGTTTCCCTGAACAATGAGTGAACTAAAAACCAACAGGTATTGTGCTTTGTCAGTAGGGATGGATACCGTTCACATTTGAACCGATACGGTACCGGTACCTGTGAATCGATACTGGTACCCAACGGTACCTTTTTTCTGTACTTTAGTCTCTAAAAATGTAATCTACCTACCTCAGTTGTGAAAAAAAATAATCCAAACTTCAAACCACATTTTTGACCGTTTTCGGCTTGCCATTGCCCCGACTGCTTTGTTGTTGAATCAAGTCAAATCCTAAGTAAGCATATATTGTGCGTGTGAACGCTGACATGAAAAGAAAAAAGTTAAAAAAAAAGATATATATATATATATATTATCTGAGCTATCAATACTTTTATCGGGTTTATCGGGATGACGTCATAATTGCTGATATCGGCCAGATAATTATCGTGCATCCCTAGTTACAGTGAATATTCTTGGCCCGTGAGAGCAGAGTAATGGCCTGTAATTGCAGGTGTTGAGAGTGTAATGGGCATGTTCACGGCATTACAGAGTGTACGTACTTCAGAATGAAAGCCAAGTAGATGCAGTTTTGGAACCGACTTCGCTAACGGAATGATGAAAGTACTCTTACCGGTATCTACAGTACCAGAGATACAGTCAATTTAAATAAAATCAAATAAAATGTATTAGTAAGGCCCGACAAAACACGTTAATGTCCCCATGGGCCAGACAAGTCAAGAAGAAACATCACAATGAATCAGGAACAAAACAAAAACACCATGAAGTCCAAACTATTTTGAATAAATAAAATAAATGAATGCAACACTCCCAGACATACCCCACGCGAAGGTAAGGAAGAACTCACTAAAACCTAGAAATAGGAAAAAATGCACCACAGGCAATGTGGAGGAGAGAAACCTTAGAAGGGCCGTTCAAGGGGGGATCTCCCTTCTTAGATGTCGGTGATAGTAGTGTTGCAATAAAACAGGCGAAACAGTTGGTAAGTATGCACACATATGTATAATGACACACAAATAAGTGCATGCAATAGCAACCGAACATTTTGAAAGATTGAAAATAGAGCTGATGGCCGATCCATTTGAGGTATGGGGGCGGCGTAGAGGGGGTCGCATTTTACTTTCAATGTACTTCATAAAGTCTCAATTAGTACCTAATAAAGTCTCAAGTATTACTTAATAAAGTCTCAAGTATTACTTAATACAGTCTTAATTATGACTTAATAAAGTCTCAAGTATTACTTAATACAGTCTTAATTATTACTTAATAAAGTATCAAGTATTGCTTAATTTCTTAATTATGACTTAATAAAGTCTCAATTGTTAGGTTGAATATAACAACTTTCTCATGTCCGGAGTTTTTAATATTTTAATTGAAATAAAAATCACTAAACTGGTCCCAGTAAGAGCCTAACGCCTGCAGCACTGGCCTGACATCCAGCCACTTGTTCGGTCAATAAGGGTGAATAGTTTCCATGTATTTATTTCCCTAGACGATGGAGGCAAAGTGAGAGGGTGGGAAAGCCGGTGGGTGAGGATTTGACGTTGTGGACAGTGACTCCTACAGGTCGGTTGGGTGATGCCGGTGCGACGCCGAGCCAAGTATCGGGGGCAGCGTGAGCCTCCCACGCGTTACTCCTCGCCACTGAGAGTTCGAGCTGCTGCGGCGAAAAGATGCGACAGGCTGCCTCCTCGTGTACCGGAGGGGACGCGTGATGCAAGGCGTCTGTCCTCACTACAGCCGACCTGTGGGAGGCATAGTCTAGCAACGTTCAAGACAGGGGAGGGAAGAATTGGATACACGAAATTGGGATGGGAGAAAAATAGAAAATGGGGAGAAAAAGTGAAAAAAAAAAAAAAAAAGGATTAACATGAAGCCTGTTGCGGTCGTAGGCCTGCTGCCAGGTGTGTACCTTCCTGACTCTGAGCGCTGATCCCCCCCCCCTCCCCCAAGAACACCACTAAAGCACGGAGACAGGAGATAGGACCCATGCAGAGGTTCCATATCTCCCCTGGCTTCAATATGGAATGCTGTCTGTGCCAGCAGCACAGTAGTAATCCCACTCAACACCACCAACATTAGCATAATAACCACAGATTATCAGCAGATGTCACAACACATATATATAGAATATATAGAGAGATGGAAAAAAGATTCGAACAAGATCTGTGCGTGTCTGTGTGTGTGTGACGAGCAGAGTGACATACATTATGCTCAATCTTCATAAACCAGACCTTGTCCCATATCTACTGTTTGTAATATGTGATATATGTACACATACAGTACTACATACATACATACATACATACATACATACAGTACATACATATAGTACATACATACATACTGTGACAGATCTCCTCCCCCCTCCCATGGATATGTGAAGGATGGGAGATATTTCTGCCACAGGAGTAGAGTCAATTAGGTAGCTGATTAGTACTAGTATTAGTAGAATACACCTGCGCAGCATTAGTCAAGACTCACACACATCTCACATGCACACACTCCTGACACACACAATAGCTGATTAGTACTGATAAGATACACCGGCGCATAATTAGTTGACACACATCTCACATGCACACACCCAGTCCCACAGACTACATTAACACTAGGATAGAGAGGAGTAAGTTGAGTGTGTAGGAGTTGTGTTATTGAGAGAGAGAGAGATTGAGCATTCAGAGTTGTGACGGTGAGAGATAGTGAGAGGTGGGGAGAAAGCGAGTAGGTGTTCTTTGTGTACTGGACCCTGGACTGGCTGAGATTCCCCCTTGTGTACTGACCCAGGACCGGACGACTAACCAGAGTATTGAACAATCCCTTTTTCTGTCGGCGAGCCTGTTTTGTGTTTGTGACCATCGGACTGTCTATGACCATTCTCTTGCTTATCAAACTGGATTTTTGCCTTAATTTAATAAATATTCTTATTGATTGATATTGCTCTTGTGTGGACCTTTTGAATTTGTTTGTATTTGAACCGTGGCGTCACAATTATACATACAGTACATACATACAGTATATAAAACCTACATACATACATACATACATAGAGTATATATACATACATACAGTACACATACAGTACATACATACTGTAGTGGCCGCTTGTCATTCCCTATTATTTTGACAATGCGTGACGATGCACCTACTTAGGATGTTTTCTACTCGGATAACAAAAGTTGTGGATGTTGACAGAGTTTGAATGTCCAGGCTGCAGCTGATTTTTCTTTTTTTCTTTTTTTGTATTGTCCAAAAGAAAATTATGTTTTAGTCTCTCTATTGCTCCGTGGCTCGGTTGCTAGGTTACAGGTAGGAAAATGTGTCTCTCAGCAGGTGCATAACGTTGCTCTGATTACAGAAAAGCCTATTATATTAAGAGGTGGTGTGCCCCTATTGTTCGAAACATAAATACACCACCATTGGCTCAAACAATACAATTTCCAATATGTCGGTTTTGGCTTCCACACATACATACAGTGCATGCACACGCACACACATACATTATAGGGAATCAACCCACATACAAATAAAGTTCACAAGGTTCTGATTACTGTCACAACACAGAAGAAGCACTTTGCTGACATCACATAAAACCTCTTTCTTCTTCTGAAAACAAATAACTCCATGTGGAGCATGGGTGTGCAATTTAATTTCATTGCACGCACACACACACACACACACACACACACACACACACACACACACACACACACACACACACACACACACACACACACCAGTAGTATCAGTATGTACCAGTAGTATCATTATGTACCAGTAGTATCAGTATGTACCAGTAGTATCATTATGTACCAGTAGTATCAGTATGTACCAGTAGTATCAGTATGTACCAGTAGTATCATTATGTACCAGTAGTATCAGTATGTACCAGTAGTATCATTATGTACCAGTAGTATCATTATGTACCAGTAATATCATTATGTACCAGTAGTATCATTATGTACCAGTAATATCAGTATGTACCAGTAGTATCATTATGTACCAGTAGTATCATTATGTACCAGTAATATCATTATGTACCAGTAGTATCATTATGTACCAGTAGTATCATTATGTACCAGTAATATCATTATGTACCAGTATTATCAGTATGTACCAGTAGTATCATTATGTACCAGTAGTATCATTATGTACCAGTAGTATCATTATGTACCAGTATTATCAGTATGTACCAGTAGTATCATTATGTACCAGTAGTATCATTATGTACCAGTAATATCAGTATGTACCAGTAGTATCATTATGTACCAGTAGTATCATTATGTACCAGTAGTATCATTATGTACCAGTATTATCAGTATGTACCAGTAGTATCATTATGTACCAGTAGTATCATTATGTACCAGTAATATCATTATGTACCAGTATTATCAGCATGTACCAGTAGTATCAGTATGTACCAGTAGTATCATTATGTACCAGTAATATCATTATGTACCAGTAGTATCATTATGTACCAGTAGTATCATTATGTACCAGTAGTATCAGTATGTACCAGTAGTATCAGTATGTACCAGTAGTATCATTATGTACCAGTGGTATCAGTATGTACCAGTAGTATCAGTATGTACCAGTAGTATCAGTATGTACCAGTAGTATCATTATGTACCAGTAGTATCATTATGTACCAGTAGTATCATTATGTACCAGTAATATCATTATGTACCAGTAGTATCAGTATGTACCAGTAGTATCATTATGTACCAGTAGTATCATTATGTACCAGTAGTATCATTATGTACCAGTGGTATCAGTATGTACCAGTAGTATCAGTATGTACCAGTAGTATCATTATGTACCAGTGGTATCAGTATGTACCAGTAGTATCATTATGTACCAGTAGTATCATTATGTACCAGTAGTATTGTACAGGCCTAGTCTTGGCATAATGACACAGTGTTGATATTCTACCAATATGACACACTGCCATAAACACCAACCATCGACTGTGACCAAAGTTTAATTACTTGCACGTCACTGTGTTCACTGATTACAGAAAACCTCTTTGTAACACAATCACACCATTGTTATTCCTTTTCAGGGGGCCAAGATGGCCACGTGGTGATGTAATGGAATACTATGAATAGGTGTTAGACTGACAGAGCAGAGCAGCAGGGCGAACTCCTCACCTGTCACAGCCTGCTGAGTGACTGGGCCTGCAGTGCTGAGTGACTGGGCCAGCAGCGCTGAGTGACTGGGCCTGCAGTGCTGAGTGACTGGGCCTGCAGCGCTGAGTGACTGGGCCTGCAGTGCTGAGTGACTGGGCCTGCAGCGCTGAGTGACTGGGCCTGCAGCGCTGAGTGACTGGGCCTGCAGCGCTGAGTGACTGGGCCTGCAGTGCTGAGTGACTGGGCCTGCAGTGCTGAGTGACTAGGCCTGCAGCGCTGAGTGACTGGGCCTGCAGTGTTGAGTGACTGGGCATGCAGTGCTGAGTGACTGGGCCAGCAGCGCTGAGTGACTGGGCCTGCAGTGCTGAGTGACTGGGCCTGCAGCGCTGAGTGACTGGGCCTGCAGTGCTGAGTGACTGGGCCTGCAGCGCTGAGTGACTGGGCCTGCAGCGCTGAGTGACTGGGCCTGCAGTGCTGAGTGACTGGGCCTGCAGTGCTGAGTGACTGGGCCTGCAGTGCTGAGTGACTGGGCCTGCAGTGCTGAGTGACTGGGCCTGCAGCGCTGAGTGACTGGGCATGCAGTGCTGAGTGACTGGGCCTGCAGTGCTGAGTGACTGGGCCTGCAGCGCTGAGTGACTGGGCCTGCAGTGCTGAGTGACTGGGCCTGCAGCGCTGAGTGACTGGGCATGCAGTGCTGAGTGACTGGGCCTGCAGCGCTGAGTGACTGGGCATGCAGTGCTGAGTGACTGGGCCTGCAGTGCTGAGTGACTGGGCCTGCAGCGCTGAGTGACTGGGCATGCAGTGCTGAGTGACTGGGCATGCTGGGTTCAGAGAGGGGAAGCCTCCTCAGCAGGAGGTGATAGAAGGAGGAGGTAGGAAGAGGAGATATATAATAATTAGTGCTGCCAGGCGATTAAAAAAATGAATCTAATTAATTACAGGATTTGTAATTAATTAATCTAATTAATCGCATTTTAATCGCATAACCATTTTATGCCTGATATTCTATATTCTATAATCATATTTCAAATTGCATGTGTCCGGATGGCAGAATTCAGTACTGTATCTACAAAACCTTCTGTTTAATCATCTTCCATCTATTAATTTGCTTAGATTTTTCAGGTCTGGTCAATTTGAGCATGGTGTTATTCACAGTCAAAGATAAAAACATTTTTTATTGATATTCTCATTTGGTTCATTACAATTTACTCAAAATAAAATTTTCATTCAATCAATCACCACGCAGATTGATTGATTGAATGAAAAGTGTATTAACAGATTGCAGAATGGGTACAATACAGTACGGCTCATACACACAATTGTTAAAAAAACAATTTTTTATAGTTCATTTTCATAACGCGATAATTAGCTGTGTAATTAATTTATCTAATTAACGCGATAAACTGACAGCCCTAATAATAATAATAAATCAAATTTGTATAGCGCTTTTCCGAATGCTCAAAGACACTTTACAGAGCAAAATAAACTAGTTTTAGTAAAAATCCAATCAAATAAAAATATGAGGAGGAGATACCAGGAGGGGATATGAGGAGGAGATATATGAGGAGATAGGAAGAGGAGATAGGAGGAGGAGATACCAGGAGGAGATAGGAGGAGGAGATACCAGAAGGAGATGAGAGGAGGAGATAGGAGGAGATACCAGGAGGGGATATGAGGAGGAGATATATGAGGAGATAGGAAGAGGAGATAGGAGGAGGAGATAGGAGGATATATGAGGAGGAGATACCAGGAGGGGATATGAGGAGGAGATATATGAGGAGATAGGAAGAGGAGATAGGAGGATGGGAGAAGATATATGAGGAGGAGATACCAGGAGTAGATAGGAGGAGGAGATACCAGAAGGAAATGGGAGGAGGAGATAACAGGAGGGGATATGAGGAGATATGAAGAGGAGATAGGAGGAGGAGATAGGAGGAGGAGATAGGAGGAGGAGATAGGAGGAGGAGATAGGAGGAGATACCAGGAGGGGATATGAGGAGATATGAAGATGAGATAGGAGGAGGAGATACGAGTAGGAGATAGGAGGAGGAGATACCAGAAGGAGATGGGAGGAGGAGATAACAGGAGGGGATATGAGGAGATATGAAGATGAGATATGAGGAGGAGATATACTGTATGGGGAGATAGGAAGAGGAGATAGGAGGAGGAGATAACAGGAGGAGATATGAGGAGGAGATATGAGGAGGAGATATGAGGAGGAGATATGAGGAGGCAATACCAGGAGGAGATAGGAGGCATCAAGCGCAGGCTACAAGGGTATGAACTATGCTACATGTCGATGAGCAAGACACTTAACTGCTCCTGATGAGCAGGTCGGCACCTTGTATGGTTGTCTCTGGCGTCGGTGTGTGAGTGATGTGTGAGTGAATTGGTGAATGTGAGGAACAAAATTGTAAAGCACTTTGGATAAAAGCTGTTATATAAATGCACCATTTATAGTGAGTGCCACACTTAGCCTCGAGTTTCCAGCCTGAAATAAAGTGAACAGTAGGCTGGTGGCCTGTAGCTGTTCCGCAACCGTTCCTACTTCCGGGGTAGGCCTGATTGGCCCCGACAGGCACGTGACCCGCCGCGGCCACGCCCCGCGGCAGCCCCAGGAGCAAGCGCGCTACTGCTGGAGTTCGCTTCGGCTTTCACATCGCTGCCGTTGGCGAAAGCAGACAAATTAATGACTAATTCGGTCAGAAATAACGTAACTAATAACGTTAGTAAGCACTGCTTATATGCTTATTATGTCTGCGGGGTACAGTAAACGTTTCTTCCGGTACATTCTGAAGAGCACACCGCTGTATGTTGGAGAACCAGCAGTACATTCTGAAGAGCACACCGCTGTATGTTGGAGAACCAGCGGTCTTCCTCATAAAGGCTAATAAAGGCCTCTGCATGCTACAGAAACTTCAAAGCAACTGCACCACAACATCGACAAAGCAACGGTGTTGTAGACACTCTGCATTTATGCTTCTGCAACATCGACGCACAGCCTAGATAGATGATAGATAAAACTTCCCTTCTCAACCAACCCATTGATAACAAGCAGAAAAAGAAGCATCATTTTTACTTCCGATCGGTGGATTTCAAAATCAAAAAATAAAACAGCGACGTCTAAAAGCACCGTAAATACGTTTATTTTGTACATTATCTAACGTTAACACGAACCTAAACTAATCTAAAGTTAGTTTAGGTTCGTGTTAACGTTAGATAATGTACAAAATAAACATATTTACGGTGCTTTTAGACGTCGCTCTTTTATTTTGAAATTCCCCGACCGGAAGTATATGTGATGTATTCTGCTTGTGTAACTTCTGTGTTTGTTGTTGTCTGTGTAGATCGTCGGCAGCTCGAACTACCTGATATTAAATTAATTGATTGCTCTTTAACTTGTCCGTGTCCAGTCCTTTGTAAACAATGATGCATGTAATTATATCAACGTTACTGTGTGTTGTTGTAGCTATGTTAATACATTCTGAATGGCATTAACGTTAGTTGGGTATGATAGCATTGAGCTGGCTGGCTACAACAAATTATCACAAGCTGGCAACGTAAAATATCAACACCAGCCATGGGAACACTGATTACTAAATTGTGGAGGCTTTTAATCGTCAAGGTAAGATGATTTGAAGGCGTATGTTATGGAAGTCCCCTGCGGCTCCACTTTGTTGAAATGTACATAACTAGGGCTATAGGATAATTCGCGATTATTTTTATTGGTTTATCATGACAAACCAATTACATAGTCCAACATATGTGTGAAACTAACATATTCCAGTTAACGGTATATATTTTTAATGATTCGTTATGGCGAAATCAATACTTCCATTTGTATAAATACATTAACTCGAGGATAGTATTCCCTGTCTGCGGGACCAATCCTGCTTTCGCCAACGGCAGCGATGTGAAAGGCGAAGCGAACTCCAGCAGTAGCGCGCTTGCTCCTGGGGCTGCCGCGGGGCGTGGCCGCGGCGGGTCACGTGCCTGTCGGGGCCAATCAGGCCTACCCCGGAAGTAGGAACGGTTGCGGAACAGCTACAGGCGGCCTGGTGTTCTGCTCAAGTGTAGATAAAGCAGAAGATATAACGTTGCTTTAAAAGGATAAGGCCGGTGTGATTACATTTCTTATTATTATTGTCAACTAGGGCTGCCGCGGTTACCACACTATTCATGTCACCAGCTGTTTTTTTGTTTTTTTTTTTTTATAATAATAATAATAATTATAGTTGTGTATAGCCTATTTTATTCACGCCATGTGTTCGAAAGTTTCCACTCGCCGTTGCGCAGTTAACATTCTGATCGAACCCCAGAACTTGTTTTGCTGCTACGGAAAGTTTTCGCTTTGAATCTGCTAAAAACATGGATCTTGTAGCGAAACCCATTCGAAGGGCATTCGGATGCCGTAAATGCTGCCGTTTTGATCCCGAAAGAAGACGGAGTGGTCACGGTTAGCGAGGACAGGTCAGTTCTGGTTCTGTTCTGGAGCAGTAGATATGTCATATTGTGTGTGTGTGTGTGTGTGCTGAGCGCAGTTGCCCAAGTTAACGTTAGCTCCGTTTATTTGCTGGGTATATAAACTCGGGTCTGTAACAGGTAGAAAGCGGCACCTGGTAGAATAAGTTAAAATGTACTCCTGGCCCGTGTTATGGTATGTGTTGAAGGATAGCCAGCTACACATAATGTTGAGGATTAAATTGTTGTAACGATAGGGCTGAGTGACCAGTTTAACTCTTGATTAAGCCCCATGTAATAACCGGATCCATCACTAGCTTTAGCTGGTGTTAATTCGCCGGCCACTGGGTTGAACAAACGATTCCATGACGTTATTATCTGTTATGCAGATAGATAGGACACAGTCAATTAATTCCTAGTTGGTTATTGAACCAAGCGTTTGGTTAACGTTAGCTACCGCGAGTCGCAACCAGCAGTTTCAAGAACAGGCTGAACAGCCAGCTGTTTTCAACCAATATTCCTGCTGCAAAGTCGTCCTCTTTAATGACAACACTGGAATAAAGATAGACATTTAACGTTAGACTAGAGGCTATAAAGAATAGACTACTACAGAAATAAATGCATTCAAAAAGTTGATTTAGGAACCAATCATTTTAACATTACATTTAAAAAAATATATATTGCGGATACCGCAGCGGGTTGAATGTCTTCGCTCATTTGTGCGGTATGGAAAAAATCAATACCACGGCAGCCCTATTGTCAACATAACCTAGGAAATGACAATAAACGCCTCCACATTCATGTAGCAAAAACAGAGACTCAGACTCAGCTTCTTCCCCCAGGCCAGGGGTCAGCAACCTTTACTATCAAAAGAGCCACTTTTCCCCCCTCCCACAAAATAAAATGCTCAGGGATCCGCACAACCTATTTACTCTTAAAATGAAGATAACACAGTGTATAACATTTTATATATCCCCAAGCATACCCCACATTTAGCATAAAACGCCTGACAATTACATACCCAAAGTAATTTCCGATTTATTATACTTTATACTTATAGCACACAGTTTGTTGCATTAATGGAATTATAAAGCAACAAATTTTTTTTTTACTTTTTATTGCTGTTTTTACCTGTTATAACAAAGGAAAACCTCAAACTCTCATGAAGAGGAGAAAAAATACTGGCTGTGTAGACCTATTTTTTAATAAAACACAGAACAGGAGACAAAACACTGGTGTCTGTAGACCGACTTTGAAATAAAACCCTGAACTATTCAGGTATATTTGAGTCCTTCCCTTATTTGTGGAAAATCTATAAAATAAAAAGTAAATTTTTCGTTGTTCGCAAATTTCTCACCACATATCAGGCATACAGGTAAGCCTGCTTCGTTAGTCGTGAAAGCTAATTAATCTGTCCACGCTGAATTAAACCCTCTATTTTCCTCAGACTTTCCTTTTTTTGGATTTATCCATGGTTAGCTTACTGGGGGGTCGGAAACTCAAGATTAGCCACTTGCAGACGGCAGGGAGAGGCGCAGCGTGTGTGACGTACTGTATATTTTAGTTGATGAAATATTTTTTTTACTAAATATTTTAGTTGATGAAATATTTTTTCATTTGAGTGTCAAGAGTATGACATCGATCTCCAAAATAAGATTTTTTTTTTTTTTTGGGGGCCAGGGAGCCGCTTGGTCCATTAGGTCCATTTGCATATTCTTGGTATAGGGACATCTATGGATCTCAGGGAATGTATTCCCAGTGTCAGAAATGTTGTGTCTGTTACTAGGCTTGAGTAAATCGTAATGAACCAAAGGAGAATATCAATTTTATTTTTATTTTTTATCTTTGACAGTGAATAACACCATGCTAAAATGTACCGTCTGGAAGAATTGCCATTGAGCTCATTCCGCACCTTCTTGATATCACGTGTACAAACAATCTAAGCAAATTAATAAAGGGCAGATGATTAAACAGAAGGTTTTGTAGATACAGTACTGAATTATCAGAAAAAATAAATAACGCACATCCTCCGTTTGTTGGTGCTGAGCCAAACTGTAAAAACAGTAATACATAAGAACAAAGTGGGGCTCGCAACTCACTTGTAGTTCCAAGGTGATTTAATAGACAAAAAAAGGCAGTAGATGCGACGTTTCGATCTTACCGGTCTTCCTCAAGCATTCATTACATTATTATGGCCAAGTGTATGTATCGGGCCAAATCTACCCTTTCCAATGGCAGAGTTCAATCTGGATTTAGTATCACCAGGCGTGCAGCAAAAACCGTGAATGAAATCTACTGTAAGTACAGTTACTTTTTTATAATGTAAATTTCTCTGCCATTTTTCATCCAATTTCTATAACAATCTTTTCAAATGTTCTCATATTTTTATATTCCAATCCAATTTCATTGCCTATATTCATAAGATAAGATATTCCTTTATTGGTCCCCTTGGGGAAGTGTGTGTGTGTGTGTGTGTGTGTGTGTGTGTGTGTGTGAGACGTGTGTGTGTGTGTGTGTGTGTGTGTGTGTGTGTGTGTGTGTGTGTGTGTGTGTGTGTGTGTGTGTGTGTGTGTGTGTGTGTGTGTGTGTGTGTGTGTGTGTGTGATGACGAGGATGACAGGGATGATGGGGCTCCTGCTCTAGGAAAAAACAGCGAGCCAGCATTTGTTCCAGGGCTGAGAGGTGTGTGTGGAACGGTGATGGAATACCATTGTGTAATTTTCCTGTGGCGCGCCGCCAAACCATCAACCGCTTGACCCAACGGCGCTCTCATCTTTTATATGCCTCCATCTCTTTCTAGTGTCAGGTGGTCAGGTCACACACACACACGATTCCCATTCACATAAATTCACAAGATATTTCCGATGAATGGAAGCCCCCCGTTCAATGCAATTGTGAGAGTGCGTAAGGGGCGTAAGGGGCGAAGCGCAATCATTTAAATATCGTTTTGTGAAGACGAGCAACACTAGTACATACTCAGACTGACTGAACAACACTAGTACATACTCAGACTGACTGAACAACACTAGTACATACTCAGACTGACTGAACAACACTAGTACATACTCAGACTGACTGAACAACACTAGTACATACTCAGACTGACTGAAGTACTACACTAGTACATACTCAGACTGACTGAACAACACTAGTACCCAGAAATACAGTATACCACTATATCTACACCTTTACATGTGTATACGTACAGTATACCACTATATCCACACCTCTAAATGTGTATACCACTATATCTACACCTTTACATGTGTATACAGGGCTGACCCCGATTATCAAATAGTCAACTAATCGATCAAAAGGAGCCGTAGTCGACTGCCAACCTCTTAGTCGAATGCAAGAAAAAAGAAAAAGAAAAAGAAAATTCTAATAATTTATTTATTTTTTATAGATTTTTTTATCATTCTTTCCAAAAGTAAAGAGGCCTAGAAGCATGGCTAACGCTAATGGCGTGCATACCAGCGAGGCTAACTGCCTAAGAAAACACTGACGGCACTGAAAGAGGATTTCACCCATCTAATGAACACACTAGACTAGACAAATATCAAGATGTATCCATCAGTGGACCAATTGCATGCTTTTGCAGAGAACAAGAAGCCTTCTGTCGACTCCTTCAGACAATTAAGCACCCACAGCCCAAATGGAATGATAAATTTTTTTTAATTAGATATATATAAAGTGGATAAAAAATAAAAAATTATATATATATTTTTTTCATTCAGGGGGGTAGTCGACTACCAGTCGACTATCGGCAAATTTCGGCCAATCAAAGTCGACTATCCACATCCTTAGTCGAGGACAGCCCTAGTATGTATACCACTATATCTACACCTTTACATGTGTATGTATACCACTATATCTACACTTCTACATGTGCATGTATACCACTATATCAGTACTGCCCTACAAAACAAACCAGTGCCTTTGTAGGGCAGAATTGATCTATTGACATAGAGGGTGTGTCTAATACGATCTACATGGCCTAAATATACAGTATTGGCAAGGTCATGTTTTTTTTACTTGTAAGCATTGTGTTTTCACTATCCTGACCACTAGCCAATAGGACGAAGCTGTTGCACTTGTGATGAAGCTCCAGTTCCTATAACATTACATGTCAAAGTATTTAATCTCAGATAGACTCTGGCTGACTGAAAACAGAGCTAATCTCTTCTTCCAGTATGTACAGTATTTTCTTTCCGGGTGGTCTGACCTCTTTCTAGGCATGTCTATGAGTTTAATAGGGACGAGTACCTTCCATCAGCACAGAGTCTAAACAACATTTGCGATGTAATTGCGAAGTAAATGTCCAACGCAGAGTAGGGATGGGTAAAACTCACAAAATTGCTCTTCGATAAGAGTCACTGGGAACTATTCCGACTACTATTCGAAGATCCAAGCTAGCTGGCTGCTGTCATTGCTAACGGCTAGCGTTAGCATTATTTCCGGGAACTAAAGTATTCATTCGGAAAGTTACATTAAATTGAAATGTATGACAGTGTAACATCTCCAGTCTCTCTTTCTTCATCTTTCTTTTCTGTTATTTAATGTCCTGTATCGATGGAGCCTCTCCCAGCTGTTATGCTACCTGGCTAGCTAGTGGGCTGTACCCAGCATGCCGTTCAGCTGTAATGCTACCTGGCTAGCTAGCGAGCCGTACCCAGCATGCCGTTCAACTGTAATGCTACCTGGCTAGCTAGCGAGCCGTACCCAGCATGCCGTTCAACTGTAATGCTACCTGGCTAGCTAGCGAGCCGTACCCAGCATGCCGTTCAGCGGTGTAACAGTTCATACGGGTCCCCTCTCAATACACTACACAGTGCAGGTGCCGGTAAAAACAAGGGAAAATATTATAATTTTTTGGACAAAACGATAAGCTATTTTGATTTTCTTTTATAATTGAATTACTATTAGATGCCCATCCCTAGTGCAGATCCTGCCTGGTGATCAGACAGCAGGTAATGAAAACCGAGCCCAGCTCTGGTAATAGGCCACACACTCTGGTTACGACCACTCTGATGGCTCCCAGCAGGCGCCCGGAGAGGCCCACCAGCCCACGTCAACAGTCATTCAATCTGAGGGACTGAGACACGGCAAGGGGCCTCTTCCAAATTATACTTATATCACAGTTCCTGAAAGTAATACACCACATATATTTATACATATTTAAACAACCGCTGTGTCGCTCCACGTAGGTAAATCCCACAGATCAGACATTTGAAGGTCCACAAAAAAGGCTTGTTGTGTAGCAACGTCTTTATTTATTTTTTATACTGTAGCTTGGGCAGGTTCTGGAAGGTTCTAGAGAAACCTCCACGAGCCAAAGACTGAGTAGACGTGTCCCGCCGACACCTTGGGGTCAAGACAAACAAAGCAGGGCAGCTATGATCTACTGTAACACTTGTGGTCTTACCCTGGAGATGGTCAGAGGCATGTTGAAGTCCTTCCCTCCCTGCAGCCGGAAGCCCCAGGGGGCCGGGCCGCTCAGTGACACGTTGTAGGCACTCATTCTTCCCAAAGGGCCGCTGGCTTCACCGACAAACACGATGGTAAAAAGGTGACCGGAGAAAAGAAAAACGGAGGTCGGAGGGGCGGGGAGGGGTCAGAGGCTACTCTGAAAGAGAAAAAAAAAATGGTGTCAAAAAAGAAAAAATAATTATAATAATCTCCCCAGAAAATGTAGCAAGAAACCCCTAAAATCACAGTCACACAGATAAAGAGGATGAATTTCCCAGATTAGTCTGGAAAGAGAAGAAAAGTGACAGAGAGAGAGAGAGAGAGAGAGGGAGAGGGGGAAGAAAGTTGGGAGAGAAGAGAGAGAGAAAGAGAGGTCTTGCCTGCTCAGATGAGCTGAAGTGACAGCCTAAGAATAGCAGGCCGCTCTGCAGGCGGCGATAGCACTGTGGCATTGTGGGGGGTTTGGGGGGGGGGGAATGGGGGGGGGGCACCTTATATGGCATGAAAGGTGATATCCAGTATGCCAGGCCTGTCGTGAATCACTGCTGCTAATATAGACCCAGCGGATTTCTCCGGCCCGTTACGACCCCCCCCCCCCCCCCCCCTCCCCGGGTCTTCCCGTGGTCACCTCGGACCGGGGGGGGGGGGCATGAGGAAACATCTCATTATCTGTGTAGGACAAACATCTCAATGTTTGTGTGCGTGTGCATGCGCATATGTCTGTGTGTCTATGTCTGTGTGTATGTGCGTCATTACAGTAATCGTACTGAAGCAAACCCTATCTTCTACACCAAATGGACAACAGTACCTTGTGTTGTTGTTCTTGCCACTTAAAATGCCATCAATTAGGAGGCTTTTCTCCTCCTAAACCAAAGAGCGGGGGGTTAAAGCGACAGCTGCAAGATAACTTTGACAATAAGAGCTGTCGAGAGGCCGTGTGTTCTTCGATCTTTGAATTACGGCGCCCCGATGCAGACTAGCCCCAATGAATCAGAACCAAGACTCTGACATCTTTTTGGTTTCAGTCTGATGAGTGGATCAAGTGCTTTACTGATCAGAACTTCCATCGGTCCTGCAGCTGTTACAACGCCGTGCCCAGATACAGTTCAATGGAAGCCGGCTGACCACCGCTGGCACCCTGCCAAGCAGATAACAACAACAGATACAGACAATAGCCTCCGTTTCACCGGAGCTTAAAGGAACACGGCGACGTTATATGGAAACGCTTTAGCGCAAATGAATGGAAGCGAACGCAGGTCCATATCGGCTTCCATTCGTTTTGCGCTAAGCTAGGCTAGCTTGCAGCCGGATAGCCTTCTACTGAAAGCACAGGAGAGAGGAAATCGGTCTACA
This sequence comes from Notolepis coatsorum, assembly GCF_963971535.1. Taxonomy (NCBI): domain Eukaryota; kingdom Metazoa; phylum Chordata; class Actinopteri; order Aulopiformes; family Paralepididae; genus Notolepis; species Notolepis coatsorum. Next base: position 68,552,656 of record NC_140173.1, read on the forward strand.
TCTTCTTGTGTGACTCTGGAGAAGACGGTAAGAGCATTTCATCATGTTCCTTTAAGAACAATTTAGCTTCTAATGGCTGGTTGTGGAACAGTTTGTACAACTGACTTATCCAAACAACACAATTGCTACTGTACCAGGAATTCAATTCAGGAAGTGAATTTCTATTATTGAAATATTGAAAACATATTTGGCATTAGAAGGGTCCCAAGCAGCCCCAATTTTTTTTTCAAGAGTCACCTTTTATTTGACAAAAACTGATGTTTGGTGAAAGTTAGATTTGAACTTTATTAATCCCAATAGGGAAATTCATTCTTGTTTGATGATGGCACCTTTTATTTGTTTTAAGTGAAGTTATTGCACTATTAATCCCAAAGGGACATTCATCTTTGTTTGATCAAGAATAACCTTTTATATATATATATATATATATATATATATATATATATATATATATATATAATTATTTTTTTAAGTGAAGATTGGTGAAAGTTAGATTTGCACTTCAATCCCAATAGGGAAATTCATCTTGGTTTGATAATTTTCTTTTGTCAAATAAAAAAAGGTTATTTCCTTGGCGTTTCTAGTTTTCAAGAGAAAAAAAACTGATTAAAATCGTAAATCGGATCAAAAAAAATCTGGGATTTAATTTTTAGGCCATATCGCCCAGCCCTACTACCTAGTAATACCTACTATACTAATGTCTCTCTACTACCATGGACTAAATGTAAACAGTAGTGTAAGAACAGTGAGAACGGGGCCTCTCACAGCAGGACAGACCGGCTAGTCTCTGCCGTGTCACGGGACCAGAGATAGGCTTCATCATTAAGGGCTTCCAGACACAGAACCTCCTAACCCAGGCCAGCCTATCAGGAGCTAAGTTTAGCTCTTTGTCAGTGGGAAGAATGTGATGGAAAACTCATGGTGGAGGAATCCTTCAATCAACGGCTTCAATCGGGAGGGAATCACTCTGGCTAACATTAACTTTAACCCAACGAGGTATATTGTTGTGGAACAGCATACTTGCCCACGAAGCACCCTCTGGCATTGGGAAACAAATAGTTTAGTGACCTTCACAGTGTATGACCTACACAGGACATTCACAGGACCTACACAGGACATTCACAGGACCTAGACAGGACCTTCAAAGGGCCTTCACATGACCATCACAGGCCCTTCACGTGACCACCACAGGACCTTCACATGACCACCACAGGACCACCACAGGACCTTCACATGACCACCACAGGACCTTCACATGACAACCACAGGACCTTCACAGGACCACCACAGGACCTTCACAGGACCACCACAGGACCTTCACATGACCACCACAGGACCTTCACAGGACCACCACAGGACCTTCACAGGACCTTCACATGACCTTCACATGACCACCACAGGACCACCACAGGACCTTCACAGGACCTTCACATGACCACCACAGGACCACCACAGGACCACCACAGGACCTTCACAGGACCTTCACATGACCACCACAGGACCACCACAGGACCACCACAGGACCTTCACAGGACCTTCACATGACCACCACAGGACCTTCACAGGACCACCAAAGGACCTTCACATGACCACCACAGGACCTTCACATGACCACCACAGGACCACCACATGACCACCACAGGACCTTCACATGACCACCACAGGACCTTCACATGACCACCACAGGACCTTCACATGACCACCACAGGACCTTCACATGACCACCACAGGACCACCACAGGACCACCACAGGACCTTCACATGACCACCACAGGACCACCACAGGACCACCACAGGACCTTCACATGACCACCACAGGACCTTCACATGACCACCACAGGACCACCACAGGACCTTCACGGGACCTTCACAGGACCTTCACAGGACCTTCACATGACCACCACATGACCACCACAGGACCACCACAGGACCTTCACAGGACCTTCACATGACCACCACATGACCACCACAGGACCTTCACATGACCACCACAGGACCTTCACGGGACCTTCACATGACCACCACAGGACCTTCACAGGACCTTCACATGACCACCACAGGACCACCACAGGACCTTCACAGGACCACCACAGGACCTTCACATGACCACCACAGGACCTTCACAGGACCTTCACATGACCACCACAGGACCACCACAGGACCTTCACATGACCACCACAGGACCACCACAGGACCTTCACAGGACCTTCACATGACCACCACAGGACCACCACAGGACCTTCACATGACCACCACAGGACCACCACAGGACCTTCACAGGACCACCACAGGACCTTCACAGGACCTTCACAGGACCTTCACATGACCACCACAGGACCACCACAGGACCTTCACAGGACCTTCACATGACCACCACAGGACCTTCACAGGACCTTCACATGACCACCACAGGACCACCACAGGACCTACACAGGAACTACACAGGAACTTCACATGACCACCACAGGACCTTCACATGACCACCACAGGAACTTCACATGACCACCACAGGACCTTCACATGACCACCACATGACCACCACAGGACCTTCACAGGACCTTCACATTACCACCACAGGACCACCACAGGACCTACACAGGAACTTCACATGACCACCACAGGACCTTCACAGGACCTTCACAGGACCTTCACAGGACCACCACAGGACCACCACAGGACCTTCACAGGACCTTCACATGACCACCACAGGACCACCACAGGACCTTCACAGGACCTTCACATGACCACCACAGGACCTTCACAGGACCTTCACATGACCACCACAGGACCACCACAGGACCTACACAGGAACTACACAGGAACTTCACATGACCACCACAGGACCTTCACATGACCACCACAGGAACTTCACATGACCACCACAGGACCTTCACATGACCACCACAGGACCACCACAGGACCTACACAGGAACTTCACATGACCACCACAGGAACTTCACATGACCACCACAGGACCACCACAGGACCTACACAGGAACTTCACATGACCACCACAGGAACTTCACATGACCACCACAGGACCACCACAGGACCTACACAGGAACTTCACAGGACCTATAGGGAGGTGTAGTTTGGCGTCACTGGTTGTTCCACCCGTATAGGGATTTATCATTGGGAAAATGGTAGGGCTGTCTTAAATACTTCGAAGCTTCGTTCGATGGCACAAGCTTCGAACATAAAAAAAAAATTGAAGTCTAAAAAAATAAAAAATAAAAAATTAGGTCCATTAGGTCCATTTGCATATTCTTGGTATAGGGACATCTATGGATCTCAGGGAATGTATTCCCAGTGTCAGAAATGTTGTGTCTGTTACTAGGCTTGAGTAAATCGTAATGAACCAAAGGAGAATATCAATTTTATTTTTATTTTTTATCTTTGACAGTGAATAACACCATGCTAAAATTTACCGTCTGGAAGAATTACCATTGAGCTCATTCCGCACCTTCTTGATATCACGTGTACAAACAATCTAAGCAAATTAATAAAGGGCAGATGATTAAACAGAAGGTTTTGTAGATACAGTACTGAATTATCAGAAAAAATAAATAACGCACATCCTCCGTTTGTTGGTGCTGAGCCAAACTGTAAAAACAGTAATACATAAGAACAAAGCGGGGCTCGCAACTCACTTGTAGTTCCAAGGTGATTTAATAGACAAAAAAAGGCAGTAGATGCGACGTTTCGACCTTACCGGTCTTCCTCAAGCATTCATTACATTATTATGGCCAAGTGTATGGATCGGGACAAATCTACCCTTTCCAATGGCAGAGTTCAATCTGGATTTAGTATCACCAGGCGTGCAGCAAAAACCGTGAATGAAATCTACTGTAAGTACAGTTACTTTTTTATAATGTAAATTTCTCTGCCATTTTTCATCCAATTTCTATAACAATCTTTTCAAATGTTCTCATATTTTTATATTCCAATCCAATTTCATTGCCTATATCCATAAGATAAGATATTCCTTTATTGGTCTCCTTGGGGAAGTGTGTGTGTGTGTGTGTGTGTGTGTGTGTGTGTGTGTGTGTGTGTGTGTGTGTGTGTGTGTGTGTGTGTGTGTGTGTGTATGTGTGTGTGTGTGTGTGTGTGTGTGTGTGTGTGTGTGTGTGTGTGTGTGTGTGTGTGTGTGTGTGTGTGTGTGTGTGTGTGTGTGTGTGCATGGGGCCATTGGGTGGGGCCGGGGGACAAATACACTGGAGGAAAGTAACCCAGCTCAGCACTGCCCAAATTATATCATCACTATTGCCTGTTTGAAGGATATCATCCTCAAACACATATACACCACCTACACGCTTATTCTCAGTCCTTGCCCCACAATGAACTACCCACCCCAGTTACTGTAGGACAGCCGAATCCCGTGCAATCTTTCGCCGTCGACTAAAGACGCACTTCTTCAACCATTATCTGAAATAAAATTTAAAGATTTTAATTAAAAAAATCTAACCCTAACTAACCTTACTGTCATGCACTTGTCCTAATAAACTAACCTACACTGTAACACGCAACACTTTGATGAATATTGTTACTCAGCTGATAGAGTTGTATCCTTCCTGATGACCTGTCGTACAGAACTTGTAAGTCGCTTTGGATAAAAGCGTCAGCTAAATGACTAAATGTAAATGTGAATGTGAATGCCTTGTAGAATTCCACACATAAGAAAGAAAGATACTGGAGGGCGGCTAGGTGGTGTAGTGGGCAAGGCACTCGCCACCAGTGTGGAGACGCTAGGATTCGCGTGTTCGAATCCAGCTCTCCACATTGTTTTTCAGTTTGGCTGGTCGTCCGCAGTAATACACATTGGCCGTATTACGGGGAGGGAAAACTGAAGGGTGGGGATCGAACGTTGTGAACAAGCGACTCCTACAAGTCGGTTGGTGCGCCTGCGCAGTAGAATCAGGAAGTGTCGGGGGCAGCGTGAGCCTCCCACGCGTTACTCCTCGCCACTGAGAGATCGAGCTGCGCAGGTGAAAAGATGCGACTGCTGTTACCTCAAGTACCGGAGGGGACTTGTGCTATGTATGACTTAGTCCACATTGCAGCCGGCTTGTGGGAGGCAAGAAACAGCGTCCGTGACAGGGGAGGGTTGAATTGGATGATACGAAATTGGGATGGGAGAAAATATGGAAAAAATGGGAGAAAAAGTGGATCAAAAAAAAAAAAGAAAGAAAGATACTGGGATGAATAAACAAAATAGGAAATAAAATGTAGAAATGCATGCAATACATAAATAAATATGAATCTCCATATATGAAATAGAACATTTAGATAAGGTGCTACTGAGATGTTTTGGTGAGTTCTTTGTTTTTTTGTGGAAGTAGCCCTTCTTAAAAATGCATGAACATTCACTGATAATTGGTCTGTAGTGGAGTCTACAAGGTCTACATTGCCGGACCTTGTAGACTGACATAATTCTGTGCATAGTTTAGTCTACACAGGCCATATTTCAAATAATCAAAATCTTACTTCATTCATCTTAAACATTCTTGATTTGGTGGATTGGTAGTTCCCATGAAATCTGAAGTTGTTCAAACGACAACAGCGATCCACCTTGAATTAAATCACACAGCCGTGTTGGCTGCGTCACAGTCACGAAAGGGGCTACTTAATTCATTAATCCAATCCACTTTATTTATAGAGCACATTTAAAAACAACAACGTTTACCAAAGTGCTGTACAAGTCCCACAACATAAGATATATATATAAAAAAAAAAAAAAAATTATATAATTTTTTTTTTAATTAATTTTATTTTAATTCGAAGCTTCGAATTAAAATCAAAGCTCGGCCCCCCGAAGCTTCGATTGCCAAAAGAAAATTCGAAGGTGTCAGCCCTAGAAAATGGATTATCGGCTATTGTAACAATTCTGCAGCATGGAAATTGAAAAGCTTTTCATTTTTGCACAAAATGAGTTCCCTTCTATCACATACGTGTACATAAATTTTTGGTTGAAATAAAATTCGGCGATTTTTTTTTTATGATTAATTGCGAATATTTTTATGTTGAGCTATAGATTGTGGATGAATAAGCACAGAAATGCACACCATGCAAATCATGTTAATGCTTTATTTGTTTTAAACGAGACGATTTAGAAATGGGCAATGGGGAAATACATTGCGTTGGACAGAGGGTGGAACACGAAAAAGGGCAATGACGTAACCACTACGCGTTATTTTTTTTCGTAGCCGCATTTTGCGGAGACGCTCTCTGATTGGCCACTGACTGACGCTCTCTGATTGGCCACTGACATGTGCGCCCAATCGCGTGACGAGCTGTGTCTTTGCCCATTTCCGGGTCTAACAGCCTGCAAACTACCTAACGCCTAGTTTATCACTGGTTAAGCTTAGATGTTAGAGTTTGGAATCAGGGCTGGTGTTCTATCGCCCTGCTCTAAGACAAACTCTAACCTTAACCAACTTCGAAAGAGTGCCTAAGCTTAACCGGTGTAGAAACAGGCGTCACACGATTGGGCGCACATGTCACATGAAGTGGCCAATCAGAGAGCGTCTCCGCAAAATGCGGCTACGAAAAAATAAATAACGCAACCACTACACCTCCCTATAGACCAGGAAGTAACCACTACACCTCCCTATAGACCAGGAAGTAACCACTACACCTCCCTATAGACCAGGAAGTAACCACTACACCTCCCGCGTGATTACGAAACCTAGCCGCATTTCTCGGAGACGCTCTCTGATTGGCACTGACTGACGCTCTCTGATTGGCCACTGACGCGTTTGCCCAATCCGTGACAAGCTGTGTCTTTGCCCAGTTCTATCGCCATGCTCTAAGACAAACTCTAACCTCACCCAACTTCGAAAGAGTGCCTAAGCTTAACCGTCGAAAGAACTTGCCGTCACGCTCTAAGACAAACTCTATCTGTATGTCGTGTGTGTCATATATGTTATGATGAATTGAAAATGGGGGACCCTGATGTAAACAAGACGAAAGTCTTTCTCTGGTCTGCATCCCCTTAACAATTGTATGTATTGAGCTGTACTGTACTGTACCCATTCTGTAATCTGTTAATAAACTTTTCAATCAATCAATCAATCAAACCAACTTCGAAGAGTGCCTAAGCTTAACCAGTGTAGAAACAGGCGTCGGCCAATCAGAGAGCGTCTCCAAGAAATGCGGCTAGGTTTCGTAATCACGCACACCTCCCTATAGACCAGGAAGTAACCACTACACCTCCCTATAGACCAGGAAGTAACCACTACACCTCCCTATAGACCAGGAAGTAACCACTACAGCTCCCTAGTAGGGATGAGTTAGAATTTTCAAATTTTCGAAGTCGTGCCAGTCTCCACATTCGATTTTCATGTCAGAGTCGAATTTATTATTATATAATTTTTTTTATTATAATTTTTTTACGTGAAGCAAACCATTCTCATTTCATTCATTTTTATATTTAGAGGCAGCCTAATTTTCATAGCCTAATTGATCTAAAAGATGCACATGCTACTGTTTCTGTTTGTTTAACACTTTGGTCGCCAGGCTTATATTCACAATAAACCATCCCACGCCAGCTCTATTTGTCTATGGAGAAGTTCCCCTTCTTTGCAGGGCTATAACTTTTTAAATTGTATTGCTAAATTGACATTACTATGGCCCATTCAACGTCAAGTATCTATTGTTCAGGGTGTAGCAACGTTATACTTTTTCATTCACATATTCATACTAAAATACGGTCTAAAGTATAAGTATGTTTTTATCGTTTTCTGCAGCATTCTCCAGAACGTGATTTATAGCCCTAAATGCATTATATTGATGATCAAATACAGTTTGATAGCGATCTGCGCGAGATAAAAAATTTCAAATGGACGTGCTTCTAGAAGTTACTACTTATCATCTGATGTTGACCGGATGGGGGGGGGTGATTCATCTAGTGTGGGTGATATGATCATCAGAGCAGTTTATATCGAACACGTTAAAAAAAAACGCTGAATCTCACCGTAGCTTCCTCGTAGCGTTGGACGATGAGCGTGGAGCAGAAATATTCCTATTATGGGATGTAGAAATATGCGATCCATCTCCAGGTTGTATAATAGTATATACGTCCAAATCATGTTGTTTATCGAGTTATTGGTAACGGATTGCTATCCATTGTGTCTAGCTCGAGTCCTGGGACTATTAGCGAGTGATCGGACCGAATTGGAATGAGCACCAGCTTCCGTTTCCTGTTTCCGGTTTGGGCGATCCGCCGATCGGCCACCAGATGGCGCTCTTGAACCGTTGGAGAGTTGAGAGGGGATCAACAGTAGATCTCAAGTCTCCGGGGGAGAAATATGATTGCGATCACAGATTTTTGAAATATTGATCTCAAAGACGTGGTACGGCGTCTTTGGCAGAATGAGCATGGCGGGGAATGACGTGGTAAGGCGTTTTTGGCGAACCAAAGTGTTAAAACCGGTTGATAGGCCAATGCAATGCTGTTATTATAGCTGAGCCGATCAACGTTCTGAAGGATTATCTGAACTTCAGATTCTGAAGTGCCTATTTATGTGCAATACCCTTTGATTTTAATGATCCATTCTATTAAAAAGAATAACTGAATTGAACTGAATTTAAACAGTGGGGACATTATTCAGGGTACCAACAGGGTTATTCAGGGGACATTATTCAGGGGACATAAACAGTGGGGACATTATTCAGGGGACATAAACAGTGAGGACATTATTCAGGGGACATAAACAGTGGGGACATTATTCAGGGGACATAAACAGTGGGGACATTATTCAGGGGACATAAACAGTGAGGACATTATTCAGGTCACATAAACAGTGGGGACATTATTCAGGTCACATAAACAGTGGGGACATTATTCAGGGGACATAAACAGTGGGGACATTATTCAGGTCACATAAACAGTGGGGACATTATTCAGGTCACATAAACAGTGGGGACATTATTCAGGGGACATAAACAGTGGGGACATTATTCAGGGGACATAACCAGTGGGGACATTATTCAGGGGACATAAACAGTGGGGACATTATTCAGGGGACATAAACAGTAGGGACATTATTCAGGGGACATAAACAGTGGGGACATTATTCAGGGGACATAAACAGTGGGGACATTATTCAGGCGACATAAACAGTGGGGACATTATTCAGGGGACATAAACAGTGGGGACATTATTCAAGGGACATAAACAGTGGGGACATTATTCAGGTCACATAAACAGTGGGGACATTATTCAAGGGACATAAACAGTGGGGACATTATTCAGGTCACATAAACAGTGGGGACATTATTCAAGGGACATAAACAGTGGGAACATTATTCAGGGGACATAAACAGTGGGGACATTATTCAGGTCACATAAACAGTGGGGACATTATTCAAGGGAAATAAACAGTGGGGACCAGTGATGCCACTAACGCGTTACTAAGTAACGCGTTATTGTAATCTGATTACTTTTCCGCGAAAATGGTAATCTAACGCGTTAATCTTTAAAAGCCAGTAATCTAATTGCAGTTACTTGTCCCAAGTGGCTGTGCATTACTATTTCGTTACTATCTCATCATAAATTCATAATGCAGGCGGAATGCAGTATTTTATTTCGTTTTAGACAGTCAAAAATACGCTTAGAGCTGTTTACTTCTCTTTGGGAGTGACGTCACATGTCACGTTTTCAAAGCGTGTCTGAGCACGTAACCTCACGTGTTGTTCCATGCTGGTGGGCGCGGCTGTTTATCATGTTATCGTCATCATCACTGAACAAAACATAGCGAGCTACAATGGCGCAGGAAGATGCTGGTAACGCATTCTTACACTGGAAATTCAGTCACTACTTCAGGTTTGTGTCAGCTAAACCGGGTGAAAAAAACATTCACGTGAGTTGCACACTATGCGGAGGAGGCAAAATACTGTCTACCGCTAAAAACAGCACATCCAATTTAAGAAAGCATCTGGAATCACAGCACCGCGCGACCAAACTGATAGAAAAAAAACACGAAGCCGAAGCTTCGACTTCTACAGGACTGGGAGGTCCACCAGCCAAACAGCAAAAGCTGGATTTCAATAAAAAAACACCCGTTAGTGAGCGAGAGCTGAAGAGAATGGTCGGGAGATATGTTGTAGAAGAAATGTTACCTCTGAACACTGTTGACTCGCCCTCTTTCCGTGCCATAATAGATAAGATCCCTTGTAGTGCTAGTGCTGAGCTGCCCCGAAGAACGGCATTCTCCTCGTACTTGGATACGGAATATGCGGAGATGGAGAAGAACCTTAAGGCCACGCTAGATGAGGTTGACCATGTATCAACTACAGCCGATATTTGGACTGCTAATAACCGCAGTTATATGGGGGTGACCTGTCACTGGATCAGCAGAGCAACACTACAGCGCAACAAGGCAGCATTGGCATGTCGGAGAATCCGTGGTAGACACACATTTGATATTATTGGTGCAGAAATTGAAAACATCCATGCATCATATGGACTAACAAATAAAGTTGTAGCAACAGTGACTGATAATGGTTCCAATTTCGTGAAGGCATTTAGAGTGTATCAGCCTGTCACTGTCACAGAATCCGATGATGAGACTGAGGAGTCTATTCCCACTGTTGATGATGCCACTTTTTTAGACGTGGCTGGAATCCTCTCAGCAGAGAATGAAAGTGATGGCCAGGATGTGACTCTCCCCCCGCACTACAGGTGTGCTTCTCATACCATCAACATCATTTCTACAAATGAGGTGGAGAAATACTTGTTATCCAAAGCAGAGAGCAAAGCTGTGTATAGGAGCAGCACGGCTAAATGCACAGCCCTGTGGACCAAAGCAAGTAGGTCTACCATTGCTTCAGAGACAGTGGAGGAAGTAAATAAAAGGAAGCTCCTTGTACCTACATCCACTCGGTGGAATTCTTTTTACGATGCCATAAAGAGAATCGTAGAAATCCCCATGAAAGAGCTGAATACTCTGTGCACCAAGGTGGGAGTCACCTGCTTCAAAGATACAGAATACCAGTTCCTGCATGAGTACTGCACCACCATGAAGCCTCTGACTGTAGCACTGGACATTTTACAAGGTGACTGTCCTTATGGAACTTTACTACCCACACTTGAAGTGCTGATGCAGAAGACCCTCGCTCTGAAGGACACCCTCTCCAAGACGACTGCAGGCCTTCCAGATGCCATAGTGCAGGTAATGTTCCACCTTTGAGTTAAACATATTTTGCATTGCACTATTCAATCATGAACATGGAACACCATACTGCAGTATGTAGGTTGTCAGTAGCACACAATAATAAATAATAATAATAGCATAAGAGGAGCAGTACCGTTTAATAGACTGGTCAACTAGTCTCGCACATCCCTAAATAACAATATCAAAATATATTTCTCAGGCTATCCAGACTCGTTTTGCCCCAGTGCTGGACAACAAAGATGCCCTTCTCGCAGCTGTCAGTTGTCCAAAGTTTAAACTCCGGTGGCTGAGAGACGAAGGTAGGAAGGAGCAAGTGAAGGAGCTCCTGACAGAAGAGTGTCGCTCCTACAATGCTGGAGCACAGAGGGCTGCCAGCGTCCACAACCCCAACACATCTGCCAGCGAAGGTGAGCTGGACTTTTTCTCCTTTGAGGCCGAGCCAGAGGAGGAGACCTACGTGGCAGAAAAGGAGGTGATGGACTACCTAAGGTCAGAGCATGAGCTTCAGATACTGGATAGGTATTCAAACATAAAGAACATTTTCTTGAAATATAACACTCCAACCCCATCGAGTGCTCCTGTGGAGCGTCTTTTTTCTCTGGGAGGGTTGGTGCTCACGCCTAGAAGGAACAGACTTTCTGACAAGAGGTTTGAGAAGATTCTGTTACTGAGATATAATCACTGGTTTACTCACCCCTCTCCCCTGTTTCACTAGGAACATTATACCATATCTGAATAGGATAGGCCTCAAAGGTAGTGTACATATCAGCCTACATGTGGTGTTATTGACCATTTATCTTTTGTGAAATCTATAAATCTATAGATAGGCCTACCTGCCCTATTAGTACATTTATTTTTTTATAACTCTTTATTTTTCTATTTTCAATTTTCACTTTTCACTTCAATTTACTGTGTACTCGTTGCTGCTAAACAGAAATATTGTTGCTTTCCCTTTTCATATATATGATGGTGGCAGAGCAAAAGCTCTTATTTGCCAAATGCTGTTCATTTACAGGTTAAAGACAAGAGAGACTGATTGAATGTTCATAGACATTTTTAGCCTACATGTGGTGTTATTCACCGTTTGTTTTGTGAAACCACTCGTTGCTGCTCAACAGTCAGGACTGTTGCTTTCCCTTTTGATTAATGTTTTTTTTTTGAACAATGTTTTTTATTTTCCCTTTTTTAACATGAAACTAGACAAACAATACAGTAACAGTAATAATCAATGATAAATCACAGGACAATGACAGAAATAATAATAACAATAATGACAGTCCAGTAATAAAATCAAAATAAATGTAGATTAAAAGACATACAAATTATAAATACAATACATTTTGATTAATGTATATTAAGATTGTGGCAGAGCAAAAGCTCTTATTTTCCAGATTTACAGTTCATTTTCATGTTAAAGAGAGACTGATTGTATGTTTATAGAAAGACATTTATAAAAACAATTTAATAGTTACAGTTGATATAATTGAATAGTTCAACCTGCATTTGTTAGGTGTATGTTTTGTAAAACCACTGTCTGGCTGCTCTAATGCTGTGAGCAGGAGAGACTGTTGCTTTAACATACTTGATGGTACAGAAGCTGAAGCACTATTTTAACAATTTACGTTATGTGCAGAGAAACAAGTTAAAAACTTTCAATAAAGCGTTTAAAAAAAACTGTTGTCATTCTTATGTTGTGGCAGCAGCAGGGGGGACGACTTCGTAACCTAGTTACTTTCAAAGTAACTAAGTTACTCTGATAATCAAGTAATCAGTAAAGTAACTAAGATTACTTTTTAAAGGAGTAATCAGTAATCATATTACTTTTACAAGTAATCTGTGGCATCACTGGTGGGGACATTATTCAGGTCACATAAACAGTGGGGACATTATTCAGGGGACATAAACAGTGGGGACGGGGTTATTCAGGAGACATATAAATAAAGACTGTGGTGAACTGAGTAGAGCGAATCGCTATTCATTTAAAAGGAACACATCAACATTAAGCTAGCTTAGCACAAATTAATGGAAGCAGATACGGACCATTAGCCTAGCTTAAAACTCCTGGGGGAGGCGTTTTTGGCCAACAGCTAGGCTAGCTGGTCCCTATCCATTCCCATTCATTTGTGCTGAGCTAGGCTAGCCTGCAGCCGGATAGCTTTCTACTGAACGCACTGAGAGGAAATTGGTATACATCTTCTTGTCTGACTCTGGAGAAGACCGTGGTAAGCACATTTCACATAATGTTGATGTGTTCCTTTAATACGATCACAGAGGGTGGACTGGAACCCCCCCCCCCAGCTGCACTTCAAAGTAAAACCAGTAAGGGAGTGCTGGAGATGAGACTGGGAGCTGCTCCCTGCTGCTGACGATGCAGCTGTTAGGGGACCCAGCAAATGTCCCAACCCCCCTCCACTGCCCTGCCCCTGCCATATGTCCCGACATGCCGGTGTGAAGTACAGTAAAGACTGAGACGCTGTCCATATTGACGCTTATCTAGTGTCAGATTAGCAATTTCCTCACAGGTTGGCAAAGTGTAGGAGAGGCAGAGGGGAAGCCCATCCCAGATCAGATCAGCAACGACAACTACCAGTGATTATTATGCTCTGTTATCAGCCAGCGGAATGAACGCATACAGCAGCTCTATGAGCTGATATTATGGACTGAGAGGGAGGGAGGGAGAGAGAGAGAGATATTTTAATTGAATTGAGTGAGAGTAGGGGGGGGGGGGGGGGGGGCACGGCTTTACAGCATGTTTCTATGTTTCTATCATTCAATGAAAAGGGAATATTATATAATCATCCATACAGGCTAATCTTCAGCAATGGGGATCAGGCGTCTATTTTAGGTGAATATTGTATAGACTTGGCGTCGGCAAGGTGTTATTTCTAACAGCTGGCTCCAGAGGAGTCTTTGCTGTGTCTCTACTGCAAGGATCTTCTCAAGGGAGCTGGGTTCATACTGTTCCACTCAATTGGTCTTGACGTTTGATGGGAGCAGAAAATACTGTGTATCGAATGGCGCCGAATGCACAAGGAACGAAAGGTTATGTATATAACCTAGTTATATGAGTACTGGCTAAGCGTCCCGCTCTTAAGCCTATCGAGATATACCTCATCTCATGTACCTATTGTACTCCACCAACGAAAAAACAAATACGCCCATCACCTGCCGGGTCCCGCACCTATGGAGGCGTAGCCTATAAGACACTAGGCATGGTCACCAAACACTCTTCCTCGCCAAAAAACCCGTTTCCAGTAAAAGATCCCTCAAAAGGGAACTCAGGGCCGCTTAAGAGCGGGACGCTTAGCCAGTACTCATATAACTAGGTTATATACATAACCTTTCGTTATATTATCGTACTTGGCCATCGCGTCCCGCTCTTAAGCCTATCGAGATATGGGGTAGAGCGGACGCGAGGCCCGACAGATGTACCCCCTGAGGACCCGTAAGCATCAAGGGGTTGGGGAGTCCCGTCACCCCATCCTGACTAATGAAGGGGGGGCGCAGTCAACTCCACCTGAGTGCGAGCAAGAGGGAACTAGAACCCCTTGAACACACAGCACAGGCGGAACCACGTGTGACCTAACACACTGTGGCCCATACCCACACACTCCTGCTACCCTACCAAAGGACGGGAAGCAGGAAAGGCCACAGACCCCAGAACCGCCTGGGAGACAGAACCCCCGGTCATGTCCATGAGGTAAAACCTTACAAAGGGGCCCGGGGAGGACCATGAAGCTGCAGCACAGATGTCCTCCACCGAGGCCCCACCCAGCAGAGCGGCAGAGGCAGCCACCCCACGAGTGGAGTGCGCCCTGACGCCCCCAGGGGGATCCAGCCCGGCCAACGTGTAGCAGAGAGCAATGCCCTCGCACAACCAATGGGACAGGCGCTGTTTCGATAGTGCCTTACCGGCACGAGAACCACCGTGACAGACAAAAAGCTGATCGGTAACCCTGAGGTCCTGAGTACGGCTGAGGTAAATTCCCAAAGCACGGACCGGACATGACAGGTGAAGGCCCGCATCTAACTCACGGACGAAACGCCTGAACCACAATATCCCTGGAGCGGAAGGAACTCCGGATATTTTTAGGCACGAAGGCAGGATTAGGCCGCAGAGTGGCACCGCAATCGGAACGAAAGACAGGCACTCTGGTCGTACCGAGAGAGCACAAAGCACACCCACGCGTTCAGCGGAGGTGACGGCCAGCAAGAACGCGGTCTTGAACGACAGCTGTTCCAACGGCGCTTGCTCAAGAGGCTCAAACGGGGCCAAGGACAACCAACCGAGGACCAATTGAAGATCCCAACTCGGAGCCAAAGAGCGTTGCACCGGCTTAACACGTCGAGCGCCAAGCAGGAAACGCTTCACAAGAGGGTGGCTGAACAAGACATCCCCCTCAAATCCCTCATGATAGGAGGATATAGCTGCTGCATATACCCTCACCGTCGAAGCCGACAGTCTATCAAGGAGAGACTGGAGGTAACTAAGGACAGCATCCAGGGGGCAGGAGACTGGGTCACCACACCACACCACACTCCACACTTGGAACATACGCCATCTGCCCGCGTAAAGCGCGACAGTGGAGGGAGCATGCGCATTCCGGATGGTATCAACCACAGAAGGGTCCATCCTCTCCAGACTACCAGTAGCTGGATCAGGACCAGGAACCACACAGCTGCGCCCCGGTCCGGCGCCATCAGGATCAAGAACCTGCGCTCCTCAACGTACCCGTCCCAACAACTGACCTAACAGATGTATGGGGAAAGAATCCCAGGCGGCACGGCATCGGTCCCAGACCTGCCTGGCTATGTCCGGACGTAATCCCCACCCGTCAGGATGAGGACCGCCCGCGACAGTACACCTGTACCCACATTCACCCTGCCGGGGATGTGGGGAGCCCTCAGGCCGGGCAGATGGAGGACACCCATAGCCAGCCGCCCGCCGCCTGGTGCAGACGGGGGGAGCGTACTCCTCCCTGTCTGTCGATATACGACACTGACGTCGTATTGTCCGTCCTGATCAACACCGTTTGAGGACCAGAAGGACCGCTTTCAATACCAACACATTGAACGTAGCGCAGACCGGGCAGCATGGTTTGCCAGCTGCCCCCTACTGCGTTGGCCCGACGCGTCACCAGCGAGGGAGGCGTCGGTGAAAAACGTGACGTGAGACAGCGGCGTAACCGTCCTAGGACGGAACCTCCAGAGCGTGTCGACAACACGCTCTGAGAGGGATGCCCATAGCCCTCCAACCGTTGACTGGGAAGAGGAGTACTCTACTTCCAGTCTACAGCAAACCCCAGGCTGGTAGGGACCTGCCTGGTACGAGACCCGACGATCCACCTTGACCGCGAAGGACCAGAACGTCGTCAGGGCAGAATACACTTCGTAACCCCTGACGACGCAGAGGCCCCAGTGCGGCCTCCACGCACTTGGTGAAGATGCGGGGAGCCAGAGAAAAAACCGAACGGCAGCCTCTGGTACTCATACGCTAACCCTGCAAAGGAAGCGTAGGTAAGCCCTAGGATGGAAGATCGGATATGCGAATACGCATCCTACAGGTCTATGGAGGAGAACCAGACCCCCACCTGACAGTGTTCAACAGGTAGGAGACGATCCAAAAAATGCCGAACCTTCCCATGGGACAGGTCCAGCATGGGTCTGACACCCCCCCTCCCAATTTTCTCAGGCACCAGAGAACACCGGGAGGAGAACGCCACGACGATGGCTTGCTTCGTCCACAGAGATTGGATCTCGTTGACCAGAGCTGTCACTGCTGGTGACCCTGACAATAGGGTCTGTACCAAACCCGAAAACGGGTGAGGTTGTGTAAACACAAGTCCCCGCCTCAGCGTTCTCTCCATCCACCCCGACATATGGTACTGCCGTAGTCATATGTGATGACACTCCCAACGCACCCGCCGCCATGTGGCGCAGGTCCGCCAGGAACTGTAGATAGTCGGCCCGGTCCCACCCGCTGTGCGTAGCCAACCCTGGACCTTTGCGAGCAGAGCGTTCCGTGGAGTCGGGTCGGAACCCGACACTACCCACGAGGCAATCGCACCCAAGGGGGGACCCCGACAGAAAGGGCCGGTTTGATACGGGGGAAGCTGACATCAATCCAGGTGACAAAAGCCCCCCCACTGAACACCCCTCCAGAACATGCTGAGGAGTTGTTCTGCAGCCGGACATGCAAGGCGTGAGGACCCCATGGGCCTACACACCGTAGCCCTGCAGTGATATTACTACCACCTAAATCACGCGCACCTCTTCATTTCAGACTAGGGCTGGGCGATATGGCCTAAATATGATATCACGATATTTTCTGACCTTTCGGCGATACACATCACAATGTTTTTCTTTTTTCCCCCCAAACAATTCATTATGAGGCTTACCAAGACAGTATTTGAGTTTGCAAGCTAACATTAAAGACAAAATAAAATACCCATGCATTTAGCATTTTTATATTATATATTAGATTTAGATTATTGGATTATTAGATTATATATTGTATATATTTAGCAATGAGATATTATATGATTTAGATATGAAATATGATGAATTGAAAATGGGGGACCCTGATGTAAACAAGACGAAAGTCTTTCTCTGGTCTGCATCCCCTTAACAATTGTATGTATTGAGCTGTACTGTACCCATTCTGCAATATGTTAATAAAGTTTTAAATCAATCAATCAATCAATCAATCAATCAATAGCATTTTAGCATTTTTATGTCTTATGTTTTATGTAACTGAGGGGTACAATTCCCTGACTGTATTGAGAGTATGGTATTATTAAACCACTACTTAGTTATGTACTTTAATTACTGGCCATACAGTACACGGTATATCTGGTGAACACCCACACAAGAATACGGCTTAACAAAGAAAGTTATATTTAGAAGTATTTATTATTAGAGCAGCAACAATAGGTTACAAATTGAGAATTATGAATTGCGCTTATATGGCGAAGAACACTTAAGTAGGTCAAGAGCGTAAGTCCATGAGCATCATAAGATGGGTATAACTGACACCACCTGTAGCATAAGAATTACATAAGGCACACTCGTAGTCAGCTGGAGATACTAAGGGGTTCCCTCCGGTTGTAAGCCAGCAGGGGAGAGGAATGTTCGAATGCAAAGTCTGGGTCAACGAGGAATAAATAAGCTCCAGCTACGGGAGGCGGTACATATACTCCCCTCGATCTGCAGACAAAGCAGCAGCTATAATCCAAGTATGCTCGACAGCATGGATGAAAGCCAGCCAGCCTCTTCCTAGAGACGGGCTCGAGTGATGCTCCTCACGGGTAGATCCCACACAGCAGTGGGGTAGACGGTTCTCTGCTCCAGCAGCCACAGTACCAAAGGCAATATAATCCAGCCGGAAAAGGCTCTGCATTCGCCGGTGTAGATTCTCCTGTGCACGGTACTTCACATTTAACTAGGTCGAACTTGACGTTATTTCACTAAGCTCTGACACTTTTACTATCCTATTCGCACGCGGTTCTAAGTGCTCTATTTAGACGCAAGGTTGCTCACTTCACTTGGTCGTTGACTCGTGATGAAGGCTTTAACGTAATGAACTCAACTAGACGTTACTTTGAACGAATGATGAACTGAATGAACTGAACGAACGAAGTGCTGCTGTTTCCACCTGCGCCGTATTTATACGTAAGGTGAATAATCTAGTGCCAACCTCAGTTCTGTCTCATATTACTGCGCAAACCTGGACATGTTGAGACAAGCCTTGGCGGTGGCTTTGAACTCGACATTGGGGGTATGGTCGTTGGCGCCTAGGGGTCGCTGTCCAATAGGAGAACGAATATTATGGTCTGGCTTGTACCTAGGTAAAGGGATATTCCGTGTATATATACAAAGAATATACAAGGGATATCAGACGATATACAAATATTATACAAGGGGTATCAAGCAATAAATATATATATTTGGTTTAATCTGACCCTTTGTAACATTTTATATTTTATGTATATTTGTATGTCTCTAAATGTTTTGATGAATTGAAAATGGAGGACCCTTATGTAAAAAAGCCGAAAGTCTTTTTCTGGTCTTCATCCTCCAGTCCACTGTTGTTGTATTGAGCTGTACTGTATTGTACCCAAATAGATTCGCTATCAGCCCTATCTTTAATCTTTCAAAATGTTCAGTTGCTATTAGGCTAGGGCGGTATCAGAGTTTTGTTGTAGTGCACACACGCGCCAGCAGAGGGCGAGACTAGTCCTCACTAGTGGGGCGAGCCATGCAGAGCTGGTTGTCTCTACACACAGGAGGAGGAGGAGGAGGAGGAGGAGGAGGAGGAGGAGGAGGAGGAGGAGGAGGAGGAGGAGGAACCCCACTTCAGTGAGTGAAATTAAATGAGACACGCTTACCGTTGCTGGTGCTGCGGGCTAACTGGCTATTCTGAGAGCTAACTGTAGTGTTGTGTATGATCACAACGGTGTTCACGATTTACGGTAATGTTGCGACAGTGCTGTGAAAATACCATAAAGCGTTGTGACGATAGTGTGTGTTGTTGTTGTGTGTAGGATGCTGCGGGCTAACTGCTACCATTCTGAGAGCTTAACGTTAGCACTAGATGCTGCGGGCTAACTGCTACCATTCTGAGAGCTTAACGTTAGCACTAGATGCTGCGGGCTAACTGCTACCATTCTGAGAGCTTAACGTTAGCACTAGATGCTGTGGGCTAACTGCTACCATTCGGAGAGCTTAACGTTAGCACTAGATGCTGCGGGCAAACTGCTACCATTCTGAGAGCTTAACGTTAGCACTAGATGCTGCGGGCTAACTGCTACCATTCTGAGAGCTTAACATTAGCACTAGATGCTGCGGGCTAACTGCTACCATTCTGAGAGCTTAACGTTAGCACTAGATGCTGCGGAGGACTGCTACCATTCTGAGAGCTTAACGTTAGCACTAGATGCTGCGGGCGAACTGGCCATCTCCGTGATTTGTTTACTTGGTAACACGGGTTGCCACCCCCCCCCCCCCCCCCCCCCCCGCTGATGATAATGAAAGTCATACCGTCATATACCGTATACCGGGGTATTGGGTAATCAGAGTATAACGGTATGAAAAAAGTCATACCGTCCAAGCCTAGTTGCTATCAGCTCTATCTTTAATCTTTCAAAATGTTCAGTTGCTATTGCATGCACTCATCTGTGTTTCACTACACACTTGAGTGCATGCTTACCAACTGTTAGTCTGCAACACTACTAGACATCTAAGAAGGAGATCCCCCCTTGAATGGCCCTTCTAAGGTTTCTCTCCTCCACACTGCCTGTGGAGCATTTTTTCCCTATTGTTAGGTTTTAGTGAGTTTTTCCTTACCTTCGCATGGGGTATGTCTGAGAGTGCTTGCATTCTTTCATTTATTTGCATTTATTTAAAATTTGTTGGACCTTATGGAGTTCTTGTTCTGTTCTTGACTTATTGTTATGTTTCTTCTTGAGTTGTTTAAAGAAGACGTGTACGGCCCATGGGACATTAACGTGTGTTGTCGGGCCTTACAAATAAATTTGATTTGATTTAATAAAGTTTTCATTCATTCATTCAGACGGCAAACAGAATAATTTTGATTGACAGTCGAGTCTGCTAATTACGTCACACCGCTTGCACCCGCCCTGCTGTTCTTAGCACCAATCGGCAAGCGCGTATTCATGTTTTACTTCCGCTTTTGTCCGCCATTGATTTTGACGAGAGCTCAACAACATCAACAACGTTAGCTCCCCGCAACCGACGTTTAGCTTTTAGCTCCGCAGGATGACTAAACGAGGCATAATGATTTTACTGCAACGAATGTTATTATAATAAAAGCCTTTCCATACATCTGTCTGATTGAAAACTTTATTAACAGACCGCAGAATGGGCACAACTTACTCAGCACGGGCTGAGATATGAACGAGTAATGACGTTGCTATGTTCGGGTAAATACGCTGATGTTATTGAACGTGTAACTATATAACGTTAATGCCACAAAACGAATGCATTTGTTAATCATAAGTAGTAACTTTGATGCAGTAGTGTGTGTGTGGGGCGGCGTTGTTCAAAAGTTTGAACGTGTGGACCAGATTGACGCGACACAATCCTCTTGGGCAAAACATCACGATATCCACGATACGTTTAAAAAGTGTATCGTTAATGAACTGTACCCGATATTTATATAATATCGTCATATCGCCCAGCCCTATTTCAGACCACTGCCGATCTCGCGGGAGTGGGAGGTACCAACATGATACCTGGCCTGGCGAAGGCGAGGCCGGGGAAGCCCGCACTGTGTGCCTTAAAAGGTTTCGAGCCCCCCTGCTGACAACACTTATAGTTGACAGACGTAACACCAGGGCCCTCATTCATCAACGTGTCTTACGCACAGATTTGTGCTTAACCTGTGCGTACGATCATTTCTAAGCAAAGAGTGGGATTCATCAATTTCAACTTGAACTTGACTCCGTGCTTACGTGTACGCACAGGTCGGAGCACACTTAGCTGACGCCCAGTGGTAGAATATCGTTACTACGCATAAGCGCTCCTCAGTTCTGCATTAGTTTCAAGGCGGAAATAAAGACACTGGCGCGTGTTCTGTATGACCCCCGTAATCCATTATAGTTCATTGTAAAATAGCAACAGTAGTGTAATTATGGTCAAAACCCTATAAATAGCATTTGGAATAATAGATCTTTCTCTCAGAATGAATGCAGCATGGTTTATATAGCGTTATCGGAATTAACTCCGCGTAGCTCAACTTGTTATTATTTTGCGCACAGACCGCAGAAACACGGGAACGTTTTGATTATATTTAAAAGGCTTTACGTTAAACGAAACAAGTGGAATTTCGAAGCTGTAAGCAGAATACAAGTCATATGAACACCCACGATATAGTGTTCTTCCCCCTTTTTACTGTATAAGAAAGAATAAAAAACGCATTGCAATGACACCAGGGTGTATGTGTATTACAAAACCCTTGTGTCTTAAATGAATGAAAAGCATACATGCTCTGGACACAGAGCATATCGTGTGGGTGATATGACTTGTATTATGCTTACAGGATTCCACGTATTTAGTTTTACAATGTCAAAGCCTTTTAATGTAAATCAAAACGTTCCCGTATTTCTGCAATCTATGTGCAAAATAATAACGAGTTGAGTTCTAACAAAGAACATATTACATGCTGGTATGCTGATAGAGTAAACTATTATATGAATATGATATGATATAAGGTATACACTGGTCCGTCGCATACACTGGTATGCGCAAGTTACTGTTGCATAATGTAGGCTATGGCTGCTATTATATGTAATCCATATAGGCTACCTAATAGTATATGATTTTTAGAGGCATCTATTTTGTTGTCGGTAATACCGACAACAAAATAGATGCCTCTAAAAATCATATAGCCAATCGAACACAACTAATAAAGGCATTCATATTACAGCACGGTTATAATGACACACAACCAACGCCAAACAGTGGTCAACGAACAGTCTTTATTAGTATTTTGAGCTGTCCAGGCAGAATTGCAGCAATGGTCTTAGGGAGCCGTTGATATCTGACATCACCGTTTACAAGTCCGCCTTTTATTTATCCCATAACACGCGTTGTGTCTTCTTGGTTCGACAGCAGTGAACAATCTCCGTGAAGTTTCTCAGAGTTCCGCTCGGGTCAGTCCATTATTTCACATCCCATGGGGGGTGTTTCCTCACTTTCATGACCATATATGGATAATCATGCACGAGCATTGACGGTAGAACAAAGTGGTATTCATCAACACGGAGGAGCATGGGACCTGTGTACGCACGGTTGATGAATCCCGATTTTTCTGTGCGTACACTGATTCTACATTCTGTGCTTACGTGTGGAAATAGAACATGTTCTACGTCCACGTTGATGAATGAGGGCCCAGGCTCAACCAACACAGCTTATGGTGTGGGAGCCGCTTGACAGCACAACATTCTCACGGACAGACCCAGGCTCAGCCATCAACTGGGTGTCAGCCCCTGTCCCCATGAGAAGCGAAAAGTGGGGCCGCCCGCGCTTCAACGAAGGCACGCGGCCCGCAGCCAAAGGAAACAATCAGAGCCCCCTTTTTCCGCTGGTGTTGGGGGAGGGAGTGATCGGAGAGCGGGCTGCTCGCGGCAGGACGGTGACGGCTTGTTGTTCAAGCCGAGCCCATCCTACATGGCCGATCCCTCGGCCGCCAAGGCTGTCGGCCTTGTGGACACCTGTCGATTCAATGCCCAGGATACCTCTGGCGGGGGAAAAACATGGCCGCCTGTCGAGGGCCTCGTCATCGCCGCTGACGAGGCCGTGCTCTCTCTTCTTCTGGCTGCGCGGTGTGGTCAAAGCTAATAACGTCAACAACCTCGCGCAATGTGTCGACGTCGGCTGGCCCTCAAGGCCCCGCCACCAGACACCATTTTTTTGATAGAAAAAACAGCAATTCGAACACAGTTCTAATCGCCGCCAATTCCATACCGTGGCGGTACAGGCTTTAGCAGCCCACCAGCCACTCGCCAGGCCGACCCACCCATGGCGTCGGCCGGGCGGGGCACTGTTTCAATATGTCAAAAGCAAAGGACTGATGTTTAACACGGAGCACCATTGGTGGTTGCAAACAGCAACCTCCACTGTGGTGTGCACCATGAAGGGGTTAAATGAATAAAAGAACTAACACCACAAAATACTGTAGAATGAGCAAGCCCATATACACAACGTTAAGGGGAGGCGGACCAGAGAGAACCAGTCCCGCATTCATTCAAAATATTCACAACAGCACACCAGCCCTAGCTTAGCCCATTTACCAAAAAAGGTAAACAAAGCCCCCCCCGCACTACTCCCCCAATAGACACCGATTGACCGTCAGCATGAATGGTTGAGAGGAGAGAAAGCTGTAGCATAGACAGACCTTCTCATAGCAGAGAGACAGAACAAAACAGTAGCTCACTACACTACTATAGCATAGCGTTCAACGCTACTATGGACAGAAAACAGTCAGCTGAGCCACAACACGGGCCGCCGTTAAGTCCCATCCTGCAGTAGTATAGCTCTACTGCTACCCGCCGAGCCTCAAGCATCGGCTCCCAGGTGGGAACACCGTTCAACAAACCCCGCCGGGGCACAGGATTAACGCTACCTGGCTAGGCTACCTAGCCACGGCCTACTCTGTTGTCAACCCATTTACCCGTAAAAAAGGTAAAATAGGACTCAGCAAAACCCCCACATTAGCTACCGACTGACCTTCATTGATGAACCGGGCAAGAGGAGGGAAAAGCGGCCACATCCCACGGCGGAGACATTAGAACAGCGTAGCAGTAGTGTTAGCATGTAGCTTAGTTGTTTAGCAGCACACGTCCAGGACCGCTCGGAACCCGTTCACTGCAGTGAAGGTTCACCAAACCATCCCGCCCCTGGCGCCGACACACAACATGGTTGTGTAACAAAACAAACCAGCATTACTAACACCAACATCAATGCCTGTTGACACAGGGCCTACCTGTGTACAAGCCGGCTCGATAGCCAACCTTGCACGCTGCTCCTCGACTTGCTGCCACCAGACGAGGAAACATCAGAATAGGCCCGACGTGTCGCTGAAACATGCCCCGAAGATTCCAGGGGTAAGCAAACCTCCGGTAAACTTTCAACATTACGCAATTTCTCATAATCTTTTCATAACAACTAGTTACATAAGGCGCACTGCGACCGTTATGATGGAAACGAAAATAGAGGAAGAGTGTTTGGTGACCATGCCTAGTGTCTTATAGGCTACGCCTCCATAGGGGCGGGACCCGGCAGGTGATGGGCGTATTTGTTTTTTCGTTGGTGGAGTACAATAGGTACATGAGATGAGGTATATCTCGATAGGCTTAAGAGCGGGACGCGATGGCCAAGTACGATAATATAACTACATTTCACGACCAGTCTGGAAGCTCAGACGACAACTTTACCGAACCAAAATAGTCGAAACAACAGACAGAATACACTACAGTATTAGAATTACAAACTCATGATAACCTGACTCTGATTATTTCCCAACGCTGTAGTTTTCGAGTTTTGGCCATAAATGTTCATAGCAATCAATGAAAACAAAGATGGCATGACAGAAATAATGGGATACCCACATAAGATTAGTTGTGCTCCTGTGATTCGTTAAAGATCAGCGAGGCTTATGTTATGGGTATAGTGACTTAACAATATACACACTTTCTCAAAAATGAAGTTAAAACGTTGACCTTTATTGGGTCGAACACTAACTGAATGAAACCATTATGGCCGTCAACTGATTCAAATATGTAATCGCAAAGGGATATTCTTCAAGTGTTTAATAATACTCTTATCAGCATGGGAGTGGACAGACATGCTTGCTTTATGCAAATGTGTGTTTATTAAATAAAATAAATATATAAGATAAGATATTCCTTTATTGATCCCCTTGGGGAAATTCAGGCATCATAGCAGCACGGGGGAGGTGGGAGGGGAGGTAAAGGTATGGGCATGCTAATAGTAGAAGACATGAATACAGGCAATAAACATTATAGCACAGTAGAAAAGTAAAAATAGGCAGTGTAAACAATATAATTAACTCTAAATATATGCATATGAGCAAGTGGGTAGTGTGATCAAAGACCCATCGACACCCTCTTTCTCCCATCATTACTGTCCCTCTCCACTGTATGTAGGCTATCCAATTAAGAAAAATACAATAACATTAATTTGCACGTGTGTATACCAATCCATTATTAATTATTTATTTATTAAACTGTTATTACTGTACAGCAACACTGAATACTAAATGTCACTGAACCCCTGAGCCTGATCCGCCATAAAGACGGTGCAGATATTTTGATATCAGTTACAGTGCAGTCTGCAGTGATACAAGTTACAACAACAACATAGGCCTATTCTGTTAATAATCTGCATCTTATGCTTCAGGTGGATCTTTAGCCTGTCGCTGGAGTAAATCTTCAATATAACCACAATTATAGGCATACTAATCAATCTTTATCTGCAGGAGCTTTTGTGGGGAGTACCACTCTCAAAGAACACCTATACGGGAGACTGCAATTCGAAACTGGCCCCTGTAAATGTCCTAACCCAACCCCCTCCAATGTACAGTAAATGACCAAGTATGGTTTGGTCAATATTCCAATGTACAGTTGTACAGTGTCCCCCACCCACCCCTCCTACCCAACCCCCCCCCCCACCCACCCCTCCTACCCAACCCCCCCACCCACCCAACCACCTCCAATGTACAGTACCCCCCCCCCACCCAATGTACAGTTTCTACGTCAAATGTATACTCTCTTTTTTAGACTATTTTCGTATCACAAACAGTACTGTATTTGTAAATCTGGTATGTCATAAATGTATAGATGTAGCAGTACTGTCAATCTGTATGTCGTGTATGTCATATATGTTATGATGAATTGAAAATGGGGGACCCTGATGTAAACAAGACGAAAGTCTTTCTCTGGTCTGCATCCCCTTAACAATTGTATGTATTGAGCTGTACTGTACCCATTATGCAATCTGTTAATAAAGTTTTCAATCAATCAATCAAGTTAAAAAATAAAAAATAAAAAATTGCATGCAGGTTAGCCTGTGTTGGATTAGGCTATTCCCTGATACAAGACGTCTGACCGTCTGTGGTCAAATAAATAATCTAAAAGACACGAGACAGTCTTAGTGTAGACAGACTATACCCATGCTTAATATGCCTATGCCTTATTGGGGAAAAACGTCTAAAATAGAGTGTTTAGTTTGGTTGTCATTCCTGTGTTTAGACGCATCATCAGGAGACCAATCTCTCTGTATGGTTGATGTGACCTGTCTGCCGTTACATCTGTGATTGTTCTCCACAGTTGATGACTATTCTAAACACAGGAATGACAACAAAACGTATGAATGAATGAATGAATGAATGATTGAATGAATGAATGAATGAATGAATGAATGAATGAATGAATGAATGAATGAAAACTTTATTTAACAGATTGCAGAATGGATACAATACAGTACGGCTCAATACACACAATTGTTAAGGGGATGCAGACCAGAGAAAGACGTTTGTCTTGTTTACATCAGGGTCACATTTTCAATTCATAGTGATATTTATGACATACATAACATACATGACATCATGACATTTATGGCATAGGGACATACATGACATACAGGTATACTCTGTTATCCAGGACCATGAGACCAGTCCATGACATCTTCCCTGCACCGGTGTTGTGCACCGGCTACGGTACACCGAACCACAGGAGCAGCACCCGACCTCAAATAGTGTTAAATAAAACAAATAAATAAAAAAGTGCAATACAAGTGGAGGAGGCCCCAAAAAGGAACAGTGAAATAGAAGTGGTGTCGCGCGCATGCAGCAGGAGCGGCGGGCTCGAGCCCCCGGTGAGAACAAGTGCAGCAGCAGGTTAACTGTGTGTGTGTCGTGTGACTGTTGTTGTTGTTGACATGCAGTTGCACTTGTTGCATTCAATGGCGACCGAACAGGATTACTACAACAAGTTAGGCACTTTGTGTGTAAACAGTCAAACGAACCGGCCGTGACGGTATATTATACCTGCCGTTGTTCTTCCTTTTCTCGCCGTGGTGGTTCTCTCCTCCGATCCCACCAGCTCTCTCGGGACGTCGCTCTTGTCTGTCTGACTGTCTGTCACACAGGGACGACCTCGGTTATCCGCCGCGCGAGACCCCGGCGTGACGTCAGGGAGAGAGGGAGAGAGAGAGAGAGAGAGAGAGAGAGAGAGAGAGAGAGAGAGAGAGAGAGAGAGAGAGAGAGAGAGAGAGAGAGAGAGAGAGAGAGAGAGAGAGAGAGAGAGACAGACAGACAGACAGACAGACGCGGGAGGGGGGGGGGGGTTAAAGGGGGATTTTCATTAACACCGAATTATTTAAAGCGGCAGTCGTCGCAGAGTCTTCGAGGAGAAACGAACACATTGTTTGTTAATATAAAGTGTTGAATAGCTCCACATTCAGCCATCACTGATATAGTGTTTGGTCATCAGTAACATGGGTCTCCCAGTCCCTCTGCTCTGCAGTAAACACAAAATGCATTTTCTGGTGTGGTATCCCTTCCCACTTTATCCAACGACGAGAACCCTCGATATTTCTTGACTTATTTCAAGAAATTGCCCAATTTGCTCACTGCCTGTTAGATTACTTGTTTCAATGACACATTTGCTTAAAACTAGTTTTTATTTCTTATTTTTGACAGACCATCCATTTTGCAGTGTGGAGTTCTGTCTCCTGACTGTGTAAAGTGGGAACGGAAATACCAGACAATTTATTTTGTGTTTACTGCAGAGCGGAGGGACTGGGAGACCCATGTTACTAACCTGACCCTCTTTATCAGTGATGATGGCTGAGTGTAGAGCTATTCTTTTAACACGTAGAACACTTTTAACAAACACAAAAATACCACAAACAGCACCTTTAATGCAGGAATTTTTTTCGATTGGCATTGCAGCCACAGAGGACAGCCATGGTTACACTGGGGAAAAACAGCAACGTTGTATTTTCGAATGATTACGTTTGCATGTCCAAGTTAAAAGGAAACGCCGTTTTGGCAGGAAAAACGCGTTTTCCTAGCGACAACGCTCAAAGGGTGTTTTCGTTTTGAAAACTCGCAGACAACAGTGCCATGTAATTTGCGCAGATCAGATACGGAGCCGTTCATGCCCAATGCCCATGCGCAGTAGAGACCAACGCCAAATTCTCCCCTGGCTGGACCTCGACTCCGTCCATTAGTCCAAACATCAGAACTATTTCTGGGAGTCACTTGCAATATCGCGCTATAATTAATATAATTTGCTGTCTCCCGACACCAACCGGCCATATGGGGAGGCTATACAGGATATCAGCTGCGTCCTCCTCAGATTGCTTATTCATGTGTAACACGCACGGTTATTTCCAGTGTTTACAGCAGAGCTGTCCCAAGTAGCTGCGGCTACCAACGTGTTGTCAAGTTATTGTTATAAGGAGCCCAGTCCAAAACTACAACAGTCTGCATACCCTTAACAATTGTGTGTACTGAGCCGTATTGTATTGTACCCATTCTGCAATCTGTTAAATAAAGTTTTCATCCATTCCTACTAGCGTTAACGTTACTACATTAATAGCCTCGATGCTAACTATATACATACAAATGAGAGGCAGAACACACAGTGAATGTATCCGTTTTTAGTTTATTGCACTTTTATTGCACTTTGTTTCTTGCTGAAAAATCAATGCTACGTTGGCTAAATGGCTCACGCGAGGTATTTAAAGATGGTGGACTGTTGTTTTTTAGCAGGAAGTGTAGTGGCACGTTCAACCTTTCTGATTGGTTGAAAATGGCCTTCATGTTTGAACTACATCGCCACCTACTGCTTTGGCATTGTACTACATGTATATACATCACTCGGTGCTCAGGAGACAAAACGACGTCTAACTTGCCTGCCATTATGTAGCGTTCTGAAAAACTAAACTGAAACGAATCGTTCTGGCCCTAATGTAACCGCAGCCTCAGGCTATACAACTGTCAGTGTCGGTGAACAATCAAAGTGTTATTGACTAGCCTCATTTTCTTTCCAAGGCCATTTTGCATGGGTGCTGTCAGCAAGTCCACAAGCCATGTATAAATGCAGGGATGGATGTAGAATAAACACATTTCCTTATCCCTTTTGCCGAGTGAGTGTGTGATTGGCAGCTCTGTTGAAAATGCTATTTCATGTTAAAAAAAAAAGAAGGGGAAAAAAGCCATTTTGTGTTTGCCATGTGAACTAATGAGATAAGAGCATCGCATTAGATTCCCCAGTCAGCTCATACACTTGGAGTCCAGAAGTATCAGTCAAAGGCTTTTAGATCAAACATTAAAGCCCTCATCTGTCATACATCACATGCTTCCAAGGAAGGCCCTGAGAAATCATTAAGCCAGACGAACATTATATAAACAAGTAGAGTAGAAGATGACTGACCTGCATATCGCTGCTGGCGGGACAAAACCTCGTAAATCCAAAAACCCAACTTTTCAGCAGATGAAAAAAACGAACACAGATTTGAGGGCGAATAGAGTTACGAGGTTTAGACAGATGATTGGTTTAATGCTTTCCCATTGTGTAGACTTTGTAAAACCACACACACATGGAGGATGATCTACTGAGTTGATAAAAAAGAAAAAAAAATGTTGTTACAAGGTTTTGTCCCGCCAGCAGCGATATAATCCTTTTTACATATCTGTAGATATTATATCTATATCTGTACATATCCCTTAAACCAGACCTGGGCATTGTACGGCCCGCAGGCCGGATACGGCCCGCGGGATGATTCTGACCGGCCCGTGAAAGATTACATGATAATAATATATATATATATTTTTTTTTTTTACTTTTTTTTTTTTCATGTCAACGTTCACACGCACAATATACGCTTACCTAGGATTTGACTTGATTCAACAACAAAGCAGTCGGGGCAAGCCGAAAACGGTCGAAAGTGTGGTTATTTGAAGTTTGGATTTTTTTTCCACAACTGAGGTAGGTAGATTACATTTTTATAGACTAAAGTACAGAAAAAAGGTACCGTTGGGTACCGGTATCGATTCACAGGTACCGGTACTGTATCGGTTCAAATGTGAACGGTACCCATCCCTACTGAACACACAACTGCAGGGCAAGGGCATTTTTGCTCATGAAATGCATAGCCATGTGAAAGCCTTCATGACAAAGTTGCAATTAATTTCAAGGCAACTAGGCAGCAACAATCTCAAACACATGAAAACCCTGAAAGAAGTCAAACCATCAGCTGATCACCGGCACAGGTACTCATCCATGTTGGGAGCACTGCATGATGAATTTTCAAGGCGTTTTCAAGATTTCAAAAAGGTTGAGGATGAAATGCAGCTGGTTTCCTCTCCCTTTACCTGCAGTGTTGATAGTTGTTCAGCTTGAACTCATTGACCTGCAGTCTGATTCACTACTGAAAGAGCACTTTAAGTCAGCATCACTGCTAGAGTTCTACTCTGCTCTCAAGGAGGAGAACTTTCCAAACATGAGGAGACATGCTCAGAAGATGTTGGTTCTCTTTGGATCCACCTACATATGTGAACAGACATTCTCAGTCATGACGTTTACCAAGTCCAGGTACAGATCCTCTCTCACTGATGAACATCTGGCAGCTGTGCTTCGCATCTCCACCTCAGACATGCAACCTGACTTTGATGGACTTGTTAAAGCTCAACAGAGACTGGATTTCTCACACTGAATGAAAAAAAAGAACTGAAGAACACTAAAATGTGGAAATATAACAAGTGAAATGGGACACTTGATATTTCTTTTTCTTTTTTTTGCACAGTTCTGAAAACATTAAATGTTTAACACTATGATCGCCGCGGACGAGTTTTCACGTCATTCCGAGCCATGCTCATTCTGCCGAAGACGCCGTAACTCGTCTTTGATGTCAATATTTCAAAAATCTGTCATCGAAATCATATTTCCTTTCCGGAGCCCTGAGACACACTGCTGATCTCCTCTCAACTCTCTAGCGGTTCAAGAGCGCCATCTGGTGGCCGATCGGCAGATCGCCAACCGGATATTAACCTTTGAACCGGTAGTACTCATCCATATGTGGTCCGGCCACTTGCTATAGCTCCCGCGACTCCATCTTGAAACACTGGATAATAGATCGCTCGCCCTAACTCAATAAACAACGTTATTTGGACGTTTCAAGTTTCAAGTTTCTTTAATAGTTGTCATACAGAAGTACAGAATACTTTCATACAAAATGCTTCTTACTGTTACGCTCCAGAGACTGTGCTAGACAAGATAGTATCAAATAACATAGTATAGCATGTAATTTAGAAGAAGAAAATGAGGTCACAGTGTTCGGTATAGACATATGTACAATGTTCTGAGTTACCATATAATATACAATACTATGCAGTGTACTAATGTACAGTACTATATAGTGCAAAGCAGAAATGGGATGAGGTACAATTTAGGTACAATTTACAGTAAGGTGTACGAGTTGTAGTGCAATCCTTCATCAATAAATATAAAGTGTGGGGAGTGGGTGCTACAGTGTGTTTGTTTAAAGTGGGTGTGTGCTATAAAGTGTGTGGAGTGGGTGCTACAGTGTGTTTGTTTAAAGTGAGTGTGTGCGTGTGGATGTGTGTGCTATGTGCGTTTGGTGGTTGTTGTTGTGTAGTGTTCATTGTTCGTTTAGCAGCCTGATGGCCTGGGGATAGAAGCTTCTTCTGAGTCTTTCTGTGCTCGCCTTGAGACTCCGGTATCGCTTGCCTGACCGCAGCAGTTCAAAGAGGCAGTTGTTCGGGTGACTGGAGTCTTTAATGATTCTCTTAGCCTTGCCCTTGCATATAAACGTATATACTATTATACAACCTGGAAATGGATCGGGCATTTCTACATCCCATAATAGAAAAAAATCTGTTCCACGCTCATCTGCCAGCGGCGCGAGGAAGCCACGGTAAGATTCAGCGTTATTTTCTAACGTATTCTATACTAACTGATCTGATGAACATATGACCCACTCTGGATGAATCATCTAACGCTGCCCACGGAATTATAAACGATCCCCCGCCCATCCGGTCAACATCAGATGATGTGTAGAAACGTCTAGAAGTACGTCCAGTTGAAACTTTTTATCTCGCACAGATTCCTACCAAACTGTATTTGATCATCAATATAATGCATTTAGGGCTATAAATCACGTTCTGAAGAAAGCTGCAGAAAACGATAAAAACATACTTATACTTTAGACCATATTTTAGTATGAATATGTGAATGAAAAAGTTTAATGTTGCTACACCCTGAACAATACATATAGGACATTGAATGGGCCATAATAATGGCAATTTAGCAATAGAATTTAAAAAGTTATAGCCCTGCAAAGAAGGGGAACTTCTCCATAGACAAATAGAGCTGGCGAGGGATGGTAAATTATGAATTTAACCCATGGCGATTAAAGTGTTAATATAGGCATGTAAAGTAAAAAAGGCTACAAAACTGGGACACTTTTCTTTACACAGTTCAGTGACATGTCTTGTTTATTTTTGCTATAAGATGATGTGATGTCTTTAGAAAGCTAAGACAATCCTTGTTTCAATAGTATATGAAACTCAAAATGCCCTTTGTTATTAATGTTTCACATTTTGTTTATCATTTTGGAAATAAATTCTATTTGAATAAATGATATTTTTGAAAGCTAACCTCACCTTTTAATTGCCAAATAATAACATACACTTTTACCAGAGGTCAAAACAATGCCATTTACTGCTTTTTATATAGAAATAAAATGTATATTATGCATAATTGAGTTTGGAATTTTGGCCCGGCCCTCCAACATATTTTCAGTTGCTCATTCGGCCCCCTGGGAAAAATAATTGCCCACCCCTGCCTTACACCCTTACTAGTTATGCTGCTGGCCAGTATGACTGTCTTATACCATATAGTGTCTTTATACCTGGCTGTATCACACCTCTCTCACGGACCAACTCAACTCATTCTACGCACGGTTCGGTGCAAACAGTGGCGACGCTAGCTCACCGGCTAACGACGTCACTGACGCACCGGCCGTGGAGGGGGGGGACGACATCCGTGCGGGGGGGGGGGGGGTGGGCACTCTCTCATTGACGGAACACAGTGTGAGAAGAGCATTTATGCGGGTGAGCACACGGAAAGAAGCTGGCCCAGATGGGATAACAGGACGGATACTTAAGTCCTGTGCTAACCAGCTAGCCCCAGTGTTCACCACCTTATTCAATCTATCCCTGTTACGATTGGGTGGCGAGGGGAGGTGAGGAGAACCCAAATGCAGGATAACGATAACGAGAGAGAGGAGGCAGAGACGGCAGAGTAACGTATAGTGAAGGACTTTTACAGAGCAGTGGATAAACAAAAGCATGTTACAGAGAATAAACAAAAACAAACTGTAAAACACGGAAAACAAACCTCAGCTGAGCTGGAAAACAGGACTAGGATAGACAGGAACGAACTCACTCGGAAATACAGGGTAACGGCAGACAGGGAGCTTCACAAATGGTAAACAGAGACACGACAGGATACCAGGGTAGAACGGAGACAATGACGCCACAAGGAACTCAGAAACAAGCAGGTATAAAAACTACCCTTGATTGAAATGACCAACAGCTGGCGAGCCCAGGCAATAATACAAAAATATCTGAAACACACTAGGAAAACACCAACCTAGACACAAAAGGCATAATCATAATACAACAACCAGACAGGAGGACGACATCAAACAAAGGAAGGAAGAGCCAAAGACAACATGCACAAGGACATAACATTTATGATATTTAGCCATAAATATATAATAGCGTGCACAATCTGAAGGTGCCCACCAGAGGGCAGCAGAAGGCCACTGTTCACATTGTTCCAACTGTCCCAGACAGCACCCTGTCTGGGATCATGACAGTATCCCCCCCCCCCCGAATGGGCGGCTTCCAGATGCCCGATAATATCGTCCGGGAACGGGCGAGGCGGGAGGCCGAGACCCCGGAACGAACTGAGGGCGAGGACCCGGAGGACTGGGGCCGGGAGCCAGAGAAAATAACCCAGGAGGGGCATAGCAGCAGGGAGACTGGGGAACCGGACCAAAGGGTGGCCCGGAGAAAGGTGAACGGGGCACAGAGCCAGAGGGCCCGAAGACGGGGGCAGAGGCCCGGTGAGGGGGGCTGGACTCTGGGACAGAGGCCCGACGAGGGGGGGGGTGGGGACGGGAACTGTGGCTCGGTGAGAGGGGGTGGGGACGGGAACAGAGGGCCGGTCAGGGGACCTGGAGCAAAGGGGTGAGGGTAACAGACCCGGAGCCGGACCCCAGACGGGAGACCCTCCAGGCGCAGGACTCGGGACCGGACCAGGGGAACCGGAACAAAGGTGCGAAAGCGACAACCCCGGAGTCGGATGCCGGACGGGGGACCCTCCAGGCGCAGGACTCGAGACCGGACCAGGGGAGCCGGAACCGAGGTGTGAAGGCGACGACCCCGGAGTAGGACCCCGGATGGGGACCACTCCAGGTGCAGACCTCGGAACTGGGCGCAGGACCCCGGACGGGGGTTTCTTCCGGCGTAGACCTCGATGCGGACCCCGACGTATACCACGGCGCAGACCACGGCGCAGGCCACGGCGTAGGGCTGGACCAGACGGGGAGCCAGGACCAGTCGAGGAGCCAGTACCAGACGGGGAACCAGGACCAGTCGAGGAGCCAGGACCAGTCGAGAAGCCAGGGCCAGTCGAAGAGCCGGAACCGGGCATTGCAGCCAGACCAGGTGTAGAGGCTGGGCTGGACGTGGAGACCGGACCGGACTTAGCGGTGAGATGTGGCATAAGAGCCGGAGAAGGAACAGTGACAGCCGGGGCTACACTAGCAGGAACCAGGCTGGCAGTGAAGGCTAGGTTAGCTGTCTGTGCAGTGCTAGGTGCCGGAACTGTGCTAACTGCAAGAGCTACACTAGCCGGGGCTAAGGAAGTAGCTACCGGAACTACACTAGTGGCAGGGGCCAAACTAGCTGTAGGGGCGATGCTAGCTGTCTGGGTTGTGCTAGCTGTGGGGCCGATGTTAGTCGAATTTCTGCTAGCTGCAGGGGCTATGCTAGCCGGAGCTAAGGGAGTAGCTACCGGGGCTACACTAGTGGCAGGGGCCAAACTAGCTGTAGGGGCGACGCTAGCTGTCTGGGTTGTGCTAGCTGCGGGGCCCATGTTAATTGAATTTCTGCTAGCTGCAGAGGCTATGCTAGCCGGAGCTAAGGGAGTAGCTACCGGGGCTTCACTAGTGGCAGGGACCACACTAGCAGTAGGAGCTACGCTAGCTGTCTGAGTTGTGCCAGTCTTCTTAGACTTGCTAGCCTTCTGTGACTTGCTAGCCGCAAGTGCTACGCTGGCTATAGGACCTGAACCAGCAATAGGGGAAGCTAGGGGGATAACTGCTGGAGCTACGCTGGTGATAGGGTCCTGGTTAGCTGCAGAGGCTAAGCTAGCTGTCGGGGATAAACTAGCAGCTCCTGTCATCATAGCCTTCTTAGACTTGCTAGCTTTCTGAGGCTTGCTAGCTATACCTGCTACGCTAGCCATAGGAACAGTACTAGCAATAAGAGCCTTACTAGTAGTAGAGGGTAGAGCAGGAAAAAACCTCTCCATGAGGCCAAAACCCTCATCCGCGGCTCCTGGTCCGGACACTCATCCGCGACGGATTGGATCAGCTTCAGTAGGAAGACCCATTTAGCAGGGGTGTAGGTTGCAAGATCCCCATGCACCATGCCAACTACAATGCCCAATGTCTCATGCACTCTGTCCGCTGGGTTCTTGGTTGGTGGCGTCATTCTGTTACGATTGGGTGGCGAGGGGAGGTGAGGAGAACCCAAATGCAGGATAACGATAACGAGAGAGAGGAGGCAGAGACGGCAGAGTAACGTATAGTGAAGGACTTTTACTGAGCAGTGGTTAACAAAAGCATGTTACAAAGAATAAACAAAAGCGAACTGTAAAACACGGAAAACAAACCTCAGCTGAGCTGGAAAACAGGACTAGGATAGACAGGAACGAACTCACGGGGAAATACAAGGTAACGGCAGACAGGGAGCTTCACAAATGGTAAACAGAGACACGACAGGATACCGGGGTAGAACGGAGACAATGACGCCACAAGGAACTCAGAAACAAGCAGGTATAAATACTACCCTTGATTGAAATGACCAACAGCTGGCGAGCCCAGGCAATAATACAAAAATATCTGAAACACACTAGGAAAACACCAACCTAGACACAAAAGGCATAATCATAATACAACAACCAGACAGGAGGACGACATCAAACAAAGGAAGGGAGAGCCAAAGACAACATGCACAAGGACATAACATGAACATGTCATATATGTCCTGATGAATTGAAAATGGGGGACCCTGATGTAAACAAGACGAAAGTCTTTCTCTGGTCTGCATCCCCTTAACAATTGTGTGTATTGAGCTGTACTGTATTGTACCCATTCTGCAATCTGTTAATAAAGTTTTCAATCAATCAATCAATCAATGATATTTAGCCATAAATATATAATAGCGTGCACAATCTGAAGGTGCCCACCAGAGGGCAGCAGAAGGCCACTGTTCACATTATTCCAACTGTCCCTGGCTAAGTCCGTGGTCCCTGCCTGCTTCAAGGTGTCCACTATAATCCCGGTACCAAAAAAATCCTCCCCAGCAGGTCTTAATGACTACAGACCGGTGGCACTCACCTCTGTGGTCATGAAATGTTTTGACTCCATAGTGAAGTTTGCGGACGACACAGTGGTGGTGGGGCTGATCTCTGACAACGACGAGAAGGCCTACCGGGAGGAGGTTGATGTACTGGCACGCTGGTGTCAGGACAACAGCCTGCTCCTGAACATTGGTAAAACCAAGGAGCTGATCGTGGATTTTAGGAGAACACAGCAGGGGACACACACACCACTGTGGATAAACGGGGCTACCATGGACAGGGTGAGCAGCTTTAAGTACCTGGGGGTCCACATCTCAGAGGACCTGACATAGACAACACACATAGACTCAGTCGTAAAAAAGGCAAAGCAGCGCCTCTACCACCTGAGACAGTTAAGGAAGTTCAGAGTATCGGGGAAGATACTCCAGTCCTTCTACTCCGGAGCTGTAGAGAGCATCTTCACTGGAAACATCACTGCCTGGCATGGAAACAGCAAGGCACAGGACAAGAAGGCCCTACAAAGAGTGGTGCGCTCAGCTGAGCGTACTACGGGTATTGCACTACCACCCCTGCAGGTCTTATATAACAAGAGGTGCAAATCCAGAGCCTGCAGAATAATGAAAGACCCTCACCACCCCAACAATAGCCTGTTCAAGCTGCTGTGGTCAGGCAAACGCCTGCACACACCAGCAACTAGGACAGAGAGACTTCGGCTCAGCTTCTTCCCCCAGGCCATCAGAGTCTTGAACACTGAACTCTCCACACACAAGCACACATTACATTACATTTTACATTTAGTCATTTAGCTGACGCTTTTATCCAAAGCGACTTACAAGTTCTGTACGACAAGCCATCAGGAAGGGCACAACTCTATCAGCTGAGCAACAATGTTCATCAAAGTGTTGAGTGCTACAGTGTAGGTTAGTTTATTAGGACAAGTGCATGACAGTACGGTTAGTTAGGGTTAGATTTTTCTTTTTTTTTTTTTTTTAATTCAGATAATGGTTGAAGAAGTGCGTCTTTAGTCGACGGCGAAAGATTGGACGTGATTCGGCTGTCCTAACTGGGGTGGGTAGTTCATTCCACCATTGTGGGGCAAGGACTGAGAATAGGCGACTTCTCTTTGATGACCCTCCCGGAGCTTGGATAGGAGTAGGTCTGAGGCGGCCAGAAGATGCAGAGCGTAGGGGTCTTGAGGGTGTGTAGTTAGAGACCATTGACCGGAGGTAGGCGGGAGCGGTTCCCTTTGCCGCACGGTATGCTAGGTCGAGGGCCTTGAAGCGGATTCGTGCAGCAATGGGGAGCCAGTGCAGGTCCCTAAGAAGTGGGGTGACATGGGCCGACTTCGGTAGGTTTGAGATCAGGCGGGCCGCTGCGTTCTGAATGAGTTGAAGAGGCTTAGTGGCAGTGGCCGGGAGGCCAGCGAGCAGTGCATTGCAGTAGTCGAGGCGGGAGATGACTGTTGATTGGACGAGGAGTTGGGTGGCTTCTTTTGTCAGGAAGGGGCGGATCCTTCTGACGTTGCTCAGGAGGAATCGGCAGGTTCTGGTCGTCGCTGCGATGTGAGCAGAGAAGTTCAACTGGTCGTCGAGGACAACACCAAGGTTCTTGGCGGTCGGGGACGCAGTCACAGCTGCCTTCTCGACTGTGATTGAAAGGTCGGTTAGGGGGGAGGATTTGGCCGGCAGGTGGAGCAATTCTGTTTTGCTTAGGTTCAGTTTGAGGTGGTTGGACGTCATCCAGGCGGAGATGTCGGACAGACAGGCCGAGATCCGCTCAGAGACGTGGATATCTGAGGGAGGGAAGGAGAGGAAGAGTTGAGTATCGTCGGCATAACAATGGTAGGAGAAGCCATGAGACGTGATAATGTTACCCAGTGATTTAGTGTAGAGGTAGAAGAGAAGGGGTCCTAAAACCGAGCCCTGGGGGACACCCGTCCGCAGGGGGCGGGTGGCCGACAGGGTCCCTCTCCATGACACTTGGTAGGAGCGGTCATTGAGGTATGATGACAGCCATGTCAGCGCAGAGCCAGCCACTCCCATTCCTGCGAGGGCCGCAAGGAGGATCTGGTGGTTGACTGTGTCGAAGGCTGCAGATAGATCTAGGAGAATCAGGACAGAGGAGAGGCCTTTCGCTTTTGCTAAGTGAAGTGCCTCTGTGACCGCAATGAGGGCTGTCTCTGTGGAGTGACCAGTCCTGAAGCCTGACTGATTAGGGTCTAGGAGGTCATTCTGTAAGAGATAAGCAGTAAGCACATGAGCACACACACAACACACATACTGTATACGCTCATCTCACACACTAACAGACACTTTAGCACGAACACACACACACGCTGCACACGCACACACTCAACGGTCACTTTACACAATGAAAAGGTCACTAAAAAAAATTAAAAATAAAAAAAATAACAGGAGCGGTTCTTGTATAGTAAATAGATGGATATAGCAAGATAGCATAAGGATATATAGTATAACTGTATATTGTATAGTATTGTATAGTAGTGTACATAAGACCCAGTGCCTCATCCGTAGCTATCACTGTATTGCACTATCGCAGGACCTTAGCATGTCTTTACCATGCTTTTTGTAAACTTTATGTACATTATACCTGTTATGTCTCATTCTATGTCTTATTCTTATTTTTATTACTTGTATTATTGCACAATCGCTGCAGGCATGACCACCCGCATTTCACTGTATGCTTGTATGCCGTGACAAATAAAACTCTTGACTTGATCATTTAATACTACAACTCTGTACATACATCGGATTAGCACTATTACTTAGTAGTACTAATTCATATATTTTATACCCAGTTTAATCACTTGTACATTGTATATTACTATTGCACGTTACTGTTACATTTGCACTCTGGTTGGATGCCAAACCTATTTTCATTGTACTGTACTTGTGCTGTATAATGACAATACATTTTAATCAAATCTAATCTCAGTAGTACTAATTTATATATTTTATATTCAGTTTAATCTCCTGTACATTGTATATTATTATCACACGTTATACTGTTTAGGTTAGGTTTACTTTATTTGATCAAGGGGGACAGCGTACATTAATAAAACATTTTACAAATGTAAATGCACCCAATTTTTGCCAAAAGGCTAATTTCCATTGGCAGTCCCCCTGCCAGAAGTTACAGGCTAAAATCCTGTGTGAAAAAGGGTTAGCAATAAAAACAGAATAAAATCAAGATAAATAACATTAGAATAAAAACACAACAAAAGCACATAGACATACAATAGGGATACAGGTCACAATACAGTCATGGACACAAGGACAGAGCACATCATGACATATTAAAAGACCCAGACATAGAAAAACGCACCATATCCACACACACACACATACACACACAGACACCTCAGTGTTGACAATGCTGGTTTTCAATGAGCCATTCCCTAACCCTGCACTTGAATGAATGATATGATGTGGACACTCTAATTGTTTGAGGTATTGAGTTCCATTGGTGGGATGCTCTATATGAAAAGACGGCCTGGCCAAATAAACTTTTTTTGAAAGGGATTGTACAGTCCCCCCTTGCCGCACCTCTAGTGT
Source organism: Notolepis coatsorum (assembly GCF_963971535.1). Taxonomy (NCBI): domain Eukaryota; kingdom Metazoa; phylum Chordata; class Actinopteri; order Aulopiformes; family Paralepididae; genus Notolepis; species Notolepis coatsorum. Next base: position 68,593,633 of record NC_140173.1, read on the forward strand.
TCCTGGTTGAGGCAGACTTGAGGTTGATGAAACCGGACAAAGGAGGAGGAGCCAATCCACACTTTATTTTAAAAACTAGACAGACGTTTTGATAAAGAGTCAGGTTTTCCCAACTGAGTAGATTATATTTTTTTAGAATGTGACAGTGATGGTACCTGAATGGTTTCTTGTCTAGAATTTGTATTGCTTGTTTGTATAGTGATTGAAGTGGTTTCAGAATGGTGGAATGTGAATTGGACCAGGTTATCAAACAGTATGTGATGTGGGAAAGAACCATTGAATGAAGATATAGCTTTGCTGCCTCGGTTGAAAGGAAGTTTCTTATGTACCTGAAGTTTGATAAGCTGAACTTTACCTTATTGCAGACTTTTTTTATGTGATTTTTGAAGCTAAGGTTTGGGTCTATGTGTACTCCTAAGTACTTGTATTCTGATACTACCTGTAATTTCTGACCGGAGATGAAGATATCCTGCTCTGCAACTTCTCTGTGGCCCTTGGAGAAGAACATACAGATAGTCTTAGAGGCATTTGCACTCTGGTTGGATGCCAAACTTCTTTTCGTTGTACTGTACTTTGTACTTTGTGCTGTATAATGATAATACATTTGAATATAATTGAATCTAATGTAAAAGAATGGCACAAGATACAAAACATTGGTCGATTTGAAATTGGAACCCACGTGTCAAAAACACCGGCGGTGATCCACGACTCGTATTGACCTCGGAGAATGTTCATTCTACAGACACCGATATGTAGCTAGCGTTGCATAAATAGCCAGGGACCTAGGTCATATAATATAAAGCATCTTGGCATGTCGTACATCCTGCCATATCTAACATCCGGTTCACAGGACGTAGTAGCCATGCTGCGGAAACAAGAGATAGTGACCTCCTGGCTGATGGGCTGAAAGCTTTCCTATTACTGTCATCTCCTGTGCATCCCCACATCTACCGTGCTCTAATCTAGTGGAGGTGGGTGGGTTACGAGGCGTTCTCACCCACAGGGAACTCTGTATCAGAGGGAATTAGGCTGATGGGTTATGTAAACTATTATCCCTGGAAGATAAGATACAAAAAACAAGACAACACGTTATTATCCGCTGACGGGGGAAAGTGCATTGTTGATACTGAGTGATGCTCAATTATCAATTAAAATAACACAGAATTATCTGCGTAATTTCCAATAGTGTATCCTGTCTGTTGTCTGAGCTACACGGCGTTCTCTCCAGACTGGTCTCCAAATGTAGTTCTGTTTCGTAATGGATCTCGCTCGGCGTCACTACTGCACTGTACCTCGCTCGTGCACGCGCACTGAATAAAAAATTCCACAATGTACCTTTACATCCCAACATCCGTCTGACCACACCCCTATCAGCTTACCTACATAAGCAGGGGTGGGGCCACATACTCGCCTCCTTCTTCGCTTTCACCACAAGGAAGTGCCTTCGGTAGATCCCCACTTGACGAGGTTGTTAGTAGAAGAAAGTTGGAAAACAAGAGATACGTTGACATCATATCTTTATTTTCTCTCTCGCTATTTTCGAGAAAATACGGCGATATTGTCTTCGTTACTGGAGTGTCTGGAAGATGATGATCATTCTACACCTCCACCGTTTTTTTCGTATTAGGAGTTCACGCCGCTGACATGCCTCCCAACTACAATCCTCCTTGCTGCGGCTGGATGGGGTAAGACCCTCCAGCAACACAGCTGGACTGTAGGACGCACCGACTGTTGTGAGAAGCGGTGGGTTCCAGGTTTGGTGAGTAATGTTTGCTTGCGAGCACCACTTGTCTGTTAGTGCTATGGGGGCTAGCTGACAATGTTTATGAAAACCGGCCCCAGATTAGGGTCCTTCTGTTCAGCCTTTTAGGCGACGGCGGAGGATCTTGGTTTGAAGCCCATTATAGTCAACTAGTGGGCCACGACCAGTAACTGGTGATCCCAGGATTCTCTGGACGAGTGGATGCTTCTCTGTCACCGTGTAGGCCCCATCTTTCATATACAAATGAGAGTATACCCTAACGAGGAAATGTGGGCATGGATGTTCGTTATCGGAAGATCCATGTTCAAGTCGGCTACAGCCCAGATGGGACTTGTGCTGGCTCCGCCGGATGTCTGGTAAAATCACCGTTGTAAACTGTGTTGACATCTCTTTTTCTCTTCTCTCTTAAAGGGGAGGAGGGTTTCAGACAGCGACCTGTCGGAAGTGTGGCTTGTTATATCGTTTGTGTACGGGTTCAGGTGTAGCTGCTTAGCTTGCGTGCTAGTTGTGGCCTACCTGTTAGCCGCGCAGCTGTTAGCTGCGGCGTTGGCTCGCTGTGTTTACCAGGCTGGTATACGTTAGCTTGTGGCTATCAGCCGTTCGGCTGTTAGCTTAATGCTACACTGTTGAACGTTCTGTGACTATAACATGCTTTAAACACTCTGACTATGACGTCATCTTTGACAGAGGATGTTAGTCGAACCTACCCGGAGCCCAGCCGGGCGAGGACTGCGTCAACAAGGAGAACCGTAGCGGCGGGATGGAGCAGCGACGCTGCCCGTGTCGTCAACACAGATGCTGTGTTTACTATCGGTGCCCTGTTAGAGACTGCAGTTCGCTTGGTCTGCGCTCATGGTAGGAAAGGTCCCGACCGGACCTTGAACACTTCTTCTTTCTTTCCCTTCTAAATGTTTTGTAAATAACGATGTTTTCCAAAACGAGTGTTGCTGCACTATGAATGAATGAATGAATGAATGAATGAATGAATGAATGAATGAATGAATGAAAACTTTATTTAACAGATTGCAGAATGGGTACAATACAGTACGGCTCAATACATACAATTGTTAAGGGGATGCAGACCTGAGAAAGACGTTTGTCTTGTTTCCATCAGGGTCCCCCATTTTCAATTCATATAGACATTTATGACATACACAACATACATGACATTTATGGCATAGGGACATATAGGTATTTAGTACTGATACATTTGTGACATAAACGGTATTCCAATATACAGTACTGTTACCCCTAGATCCTGACAGAGTATATACATATGATGGGGATGGGACTGTACATTAGGAGGGGGTGGGTGGGTGGGAGAGAAATATACATACGGTGGGGAGGGAATATATACATGCGGTGGGGAGGAGACTGTCTATTAGGAGGTGGTGGTGGGGGTTTTGGGCATTTACGGTGGCCAGTTTCGAATTGCAGCCTCCCGTAGGTGCTCTTTAAGAGCGGTTTTGAATGTGGGCAGGGATTCACATTCCTTTACAGCTTTGGGTAGGGCGTTCCACATTGTTGTGGCATAATTGCGAAACGTGTTTAGTCCCTTGTTTGAGCCGAATCTGGGTTTAACATGATTTGTTGAGCTTCCTCTGGTGTAGTGGTTGTGGTATAAACTGACCTTTGGGAAGTATTTTGACATGTACATGGGCACCCCGGTCGTATAGTGTATCTTGTAGACCAGGCCCATTGCAAGTTGCTGTACTCTGTCGTCTACTCTAAGCCATCCTAGATTGTCAAAGTGGCCAGTGGTGAGGTGGGTTCTGGGGTTCAGGTCAAGTAGTAGTCTGACCAGTTTGTTTTGTGATGTTTGTAATTTTGTTTTAAGCGCCTTTGAGGTGCTTTGGTACCATGAGGTGCACGCATAGTCATAGTACCCTTGAATGAGTGCTCCTGCCAGAGTCTTCAGGGTATTCTTGTTTACCAGAGAGGAGATCCGGTACAAGAATCTAGTTCGTTGGTTGACTTTTTTTATTACATTGGATGCCATTTTGTCACAGGAAAGATTTGCCTCTAGGATGGAACCCAGGTAGGTAATTTCGTCTTTCCTTGTGACAATATTGTCACCCACTGTAACTGAGAAGCCGTCAGTCTTGCTGAGTTTGTTATTTGAACCGAAGAGAATGGACTCTGTTTTGCCCATGTGTAATGATAGTTTGTTATCAGCGAGCCATATGCAGATTTTGCTTTGTTCCGAGCTGAGGGTTTTTTCAACCTGCAACTTGTTCTTGTCAGAGACCAGCAGGGCTGAGTCGTCCGCAAACAGGAACAAGTTGCATTTAGGATACGATGCGAGTTGTGTGTGAATTGTCTTGTCACTGGTATTAGCTTCTCCATGCAAATCGGGTTGTTTGTTACTGATGTAAAAATTATCTGGTTTGTTGTGTTAAGAAACATCATGTGTGTTCATGTACCGTGTACTCACAACTAAGGGGGTTAAACTAACCTATAAAGCTATGCTTAGTGACATATGAGTGAAGAATGAATTCTTTTCTCAGCCTGTAATGACAATGAACAGTGTGTTCACATATTAACAGGTTTACCTGTTCAACTGGCCGTATTAAGGGTAAGGTAGGAGGGGTGTTCCCCCCGGTTCCCTGGGGACTTCCTCACCCTCCTCTCAGACATGTTGTTTACAATATATTGTGTCACTGTGTGGTGGGATACGATGTAACCCTTAGCTTGATTGCTGGGGTTGTGCTAAAACCGCTTGAGGAACTGTATTTTCCTAAAAGGAAAGATTGTTTGGTCACTTTTCGTGTGTGCTTAGCAAGGCCTGTGGCCGATAATGATCGAGAATTGTGTATTCTCTCATTATGAAAAACGGCGTTCCTCTGTAGAGTGTATTGCCATTTTTTGTGGTGGTAAAGGGTTGTGTGTATCTTGTGATCTACAACTGGGTTGGGTTGGCCACAGAAGCACATGTGTAAGTCTGGTACCGGGGCTCTTAAGGGGGCCCTCTCTATTCTGTGTTTTTTCCTTAGTAAAAATCAGATAGCAGGTTAGCACATGAGCTGTGTGAAGCTGTTAGATGCTTCATGTAGCTGACTATGACTGTGTCATACTCTTTTTTGTCGTTACATCGTATCATGGGTGTGGGGTCGTAAAGGGGTGAACTGGTAATCCTTTCCTCCCCTTCTTTGATGGGCAGGGGTTAAGACCTCCCGTCCTTCAAGGTTCCTGTCACGTTGCTGTTCGGCACGTTACAGGGTAAGAGGGGGGGCGGGCGGGGAGTTTCCTGGTCCCACGCCCTGGAATATTGGGCGTGTGCACCGCAGAAATTCCCCCGCCACAGAGTACGTCACATATTGGTAAGACTTCCGTGAGCTGTTCAGGTCCATATGATGGGAGGGGTCAGGGCTCCTCCTCACGAAGCTCCTACTCGGGCCTTCTGTGAGTTAGGACTCTCCTTCCATGTGAAGGAGCCTCCTCAGAGTGCAGAGCCTCCTCCTCAGATTGTCAAGGTGAGTAGAACTCCAAAAAGGAGTCCTGCTCTATTGTGTGTGTATTCTATTCAATTTGATTATTGAGTGTGTATGGGTTCAGTGCCTCCTCCTCGGAGAGCCCTGAACCAAAATGTTACATGGCTCAATGTTGCAATATATTCTTTTCAATCAATACAGCTCGCGTGGGAAGTCTCTCTGGGGATTTCCATCTCCTCCCTATGGGAGGGTGGTGGGATGTAAAAATGTACAAAATTTTTACCCTCAGCCTGCGTCACGAGGGATTCATGTCAGTCTGTGTTCTTTTTTGGATAAAAAGAGGAAGGTACATGAAGCACGACGGCTCCGTGTCGTTCTCCCAGGCGACTTGGAGGAACAATGTTTGGTGTCTGGCTAGACTATCCATTGATGTGTTTGGGTCTCGACGCATACATAGTGCTGGCTCGGTGTGTTTCTGTTACAGGATCACACAGGGGCTAAGTGCGCCTTGGTTGCTTGTTAAAACAGCGTTTTTATAGGGCAACTGGGATGGAGTTTTGTCTCTGTGAGGATTCGCCTGTCCCTGGACCTTTTTTCCCTGTCTACTCTCCTCAACAGCCCCCACCCTTGCGAGGACTTTTCCCTGTCTCCTACTCTTCACCAGCCCCCACCTTTGGACATTCTTGTTCCCCTACCTTCACGCACCTGTTGGGAGTTTGCGATCAGCTCGGGAGAGTACTTAGGTTGCAGACTCCCCTCCAGTCCTGGTCGGGTCGTTCTGTGTTCTGTACGCTGGTTCTGTACGTTACCATCTACTGCCGTTTCCTGGAGTGGGACATCGTCTTCGCTCTCTAAACTTCCACGGGAGGATCCCTTTGTTCTCACTCCAGACGTCGTGCCATCTTGTTGCTACCAGCACCTGCCGCGTCTCCGGTCTCGGACCCCGGCTCGCCATCGCTCCCTATTCCACGGGGGGATGGCGTGTTCTCCCTCGGACCCCGGCTCGCCATCACTCCCTATTCCACGGGGGGATGGCGTGTTCTCCCTCGGACCCCGGCTCGCCATCGCTCCCTATTCCACGGGGGGATGGCATGTTCTCCCCCGGACCCCGGCTCGCCATTGCTCCCTATTCCACGGGGGGATGGCGTGTTCTCCCTCGGACCCCGGCTCGCCATCGCTCCCTATTCCACGGGGGGATTGCATGTTCTCGCCCCGGTCCCCTGGGACCCCCTTTGTTTCTGCGCAGCCCGTCTGCAGCATCCGAGGAGGAGGAGGAGGATTCCTTTCTGAGCAGCAGAGCCCTACTCGGTGTAGGGACGGAAGAGGATCCCCGTGCCCGGCCTCCGCCGTCGGCCCCCGGTCCCCGTGCCAGGCCTCCGCCGTTGGATTCCTGTCCCCGTCCCCAGCCCCTCTCTCCGGGCTTCTGTTCCTGTCTCCAGCCCGCCTCTCCGGGCCTCTGTCCCTGTCCCCCTCTCCAGTGCCCCTAGTCCCTTAGCCTGTTCGCCTGTTAAAGGCACAGTGCCGCAGTTTTCATATTTCATGGACTCTAGTGTTTTTTGTGTTCTCCCTTAAAGAGACTGTGCCGCTTTTTGTTATATAATAAATATTGCCCTGTTTTGGCTTACTCTCATACCTGTCTTGTGTTGTGCGATTGGGGTCGGTTTCAAACCATAACAGTCTCTTCCGAGCGCCAGTTTACTAGGTTGTCTCGATGAATTCTCGTTCATATCTGGGGGATGTTAACGGAATAGAGCTGGACATATGTAGAGGGGTCTCACGCCCTTTGGGTGGGCCACTGAGCACGGTCTAAATGGGGACCGTCTGGGTGGCGCTTTTCATGTTTTAGATCGACACGCATATCTACCCACTCTCCTGGAGTGGGCATGTCGGCGTGATTAGGACGCGGGACTGGTCTGGTCACGCTGGTCCAGGTCAGTTAACCCGTTGTCCGCCGGGGATGCAGATCTGCTGTTCTGGTACCCTGAGGGACTTGTGCTTTTTTTCGGGGGGAAAAATGCCAGGTCGGTCCGGGTGTCACAGGGTTAGGCGCTATGGAGACCCTTGTTGGGTACATATTGTACTCTGCACTGTCGTAATGGCTTACGGCCATGCCAACCTGTACACGCCCGATCTCGTCAGATCTCGGCCGCTACGCAGGTTCGGTCCTGGTTAGTACTTGGTTGGGAGACCGCCTGGGAATACCAAGTGCGGTGTGCTTAGGGCTGGTTCTCCATTCTTTTCGCTCCTCTCTCACGCGTGGCGAAGAGGGGGCTGTTGGGGTGGTCTTGGACCTCCTCTGGTAACCCTGTGCTTCCCGTGCCGCCGGGCCCGGTCCGAAGTAATGTTTCGTCGACCCGTAGGCCTGGAATAACCCTTTTTTGAAAACTGAAACACTTGTACTGCGGTATAGCCGGTGTATGCCCGCAGGTGTGTTTTGGAGTTTTTTTCTTGAGGGGTTATAGGAACGACCACCGCATAGGGTAACGACAGGGTGGTTGGTTCCCTGGTGTGTTGGAGCAGAGTCAACTCCCGGGTTACCCGGTTGAGTGTGCCCCTGCACGTTCATGACGTCTGCCAATCATGTCAGCCTTCTCTGCCTCAAACCCTCTGGGTGGGTTTTTTTTAAAAGAGGCTTTGTCATGGTGATCAACAACGCCAGCATACGCCCCTTCTGCCGGGGGGGCTGTTCTCAGCTGACTCCTTTGGTTCCTGTCTCGTCCGCAGTCCTCCAGGCTCAGGTTACAGCCTGTTGCCTGGTTTCCCCGGTGCGCTGCCTGCTTCCGTTGGTTAACCTTTTTTGTGTGCTTACGGCCATGCTGACTGCCTGTTCTGCAGGGTCAGTGTACCAGGCGGTGTGCTATTGGGGGGAAAGGGCCCGCTCTTGGAGGGGCCTTATCCGAATACGCTGGCGATGTGGGGGGCGGTGTCACTAAGTGACCGCCTGGTGGGGTCTTGATGCCTGGCGTCATTGACCTCTCCGAGCCCCCGTTTTCCAGGGGATCCAGTCCCTTCAGTGGGTCTGGGTCTTCCTTCGCGCTCCGCTGCTACGGCCTTGCCACAGGGTTGGGTTTGCTCTTGACCCCGTGATTCTGGGGGCAGTAACGAGGTTGTTCCTTCCGTTCATTCCCGGGTGGCATGCGGGTTGTGCGTGTGTGTAGTCGTGGGGTCAGGCCACGGTCTGCTCACCCTGTGCGTTGAGTTGCTTGAGTGCCTCTTCGCACGGTCGGATCCGTCGCCCTCCCGTGATCCTCCAATAGTGGGGGTGCCCTCCATTAGGGGGGGTCGGGGGGGCTCGGTCCTCCCTGATCTGATGGTTGTGGGGGGCCTCAGCGGGGTACATTTGTCGGCCGATGGCTCTCGCTCGGCCTCCCTTGTGCCGTAGTGACGCCGAGCGAGATCCATTACGAAACAGAACGATAGGTTATAACTATAACCAAGTTCTGTGAGTAATGGTGACGCTCGGCGTCAGACGCCGCTGCGGCCCTTGATCTCACCTTGTGGTGAAAGCTTAGGAAGGAGGCGAGTATGTGGCCCCACCCATGCTTATGTAGGTAAGCTGATAGGGGTGTGGCCAGACGGATGTTGGGATGTAAAGGTACATTGTGGGATTTTTTATTCAGTGCGCGTGCACGAGCGAGGTACAGTGCAGTAGTGACGCCGAGCGTCACCATTACTCACAGAACTTGGTTATAGTTATAACCTATCGTTCCTTGTGCATTCGGCGCCATTAGATGCATTGTCTTGTACTCATGTAATTATGCTCAATTCTGCTCCCATCAAACGTCAAGACCAATTGAACAGTATATGAACCCAGCTCCCCGGAGAAGATTCCTGCAGTAGAGACCAGGTTGGTGGGTTGTGTAATCTACCATCCCTGTAAGACGAGATAATAATAATACTACTAATAATAATAATAAACTTTATTTGTATAGCACCTTTCATACAGAAACTGCAGCTCAAAGTGCTTCACAACAGAAAAAACACATGCATAAAATGAGCACATAAAGTGCAGACATATAAAATCACAGTTTTTCACATTAGGATCTAACATCCCAACAGGCCACCTTGTTTATGGTTTGATTCAGTTTTAAATAGACAATAATAAAAAGAGTAAAATAGTGCAATAGTGCAGTGCAATAAAATAGTAGAATAGAATAGACATAAAATGAGCACATAAAACACAGTGCAATACATTTTTTCTGGATTACTGTTTAACAGTTTAAAGTCGTCTTTACCTTCTCTGTTTGGTATCCACAGTTTAAAACTTGACAGTCTTCCCTCCTGTTTGATACCCACTTTGACCCTTCGAACCTCCCACTCAGGACAAACCTCCCTCTCAGGGCGCAGTTCCCGCTCTCAGGGTGCAGTTCTAGGCCTGGGTCCTACACAGTTTTAAAGATGTTATTATCCCCTGTTATTATCCCCTGGGGGATAGCTGTCGACTGCACAACGCGACAGCAGTTGGAAGAGAATTTACAGAGGGAAATTAGATGAGACAAAGGACAACAAAAGGAATGTCCACACTGAGGTTTAAGGATGCAAACGTCTTCTCAGATGTTTAATGGTCCTCAGTGCCGTACAAAACAAACGTGCCACTAAAAAGCTGTAGTGTGAGAAAGGTGAGTATACGATACCTTCTTCAGTCTGTCATGAAGAGGACAAGTTATCAGATTCAGATTCAGCTTTATTGTTGCATCTTCTTCATATTCACATACAAAAAAGAGCACAATTATTGCCCCCTCGACCCACAGCATAGCAATAAAATACACAATAAAACAGTACAATACACACAAACACAATAAAAACCAGCATAATAGTGATGTACTGTATGAGAAAGTGACAGTGCTGAGTGTGATTGATATAAAAGTGCAACAGTAGAATAAAATCTACGTAAAATACTTTAAAATACTTAAAATACTAAATACAATCATTAAAATCTGAATGACTGAATAGTATCCATGACCCTGATGGCTTGGTGATAGTACGAGTCCTTGAGCCTGCTGGACCTGGCTCTGAGGCTGCTGGAACTGGCTCTGAGGCTGCTGGACCTCTGAGGCTGCTGGACCTCTGAGGCTGCTGGACCTGGCTCTGAGGCTGCTGGAACTGGCTCTGAGGCTGCTGGACCTCTGAGGCTGCTGGACCTGGCTCTGAGGCTGCTGGACCTCTGAGACTGCTGGACCTGGCTCTGAGGCTGCTGGACCTCTGAGACTGCTGGACCTGGCTCTGACGCTGCTGGACCTGGCTCATATTAATATAGCATGTGAAATGAGGTATTCAGATGCCATGAAGAAAAGCTCTGTGGAAATCAATGTTGGTGCTAAACTGCAGTACTGGGCCTGTCACCATCAGCATATAGAACAAACATCATCATGATCATGATCATCATGATCATCATCATCATCATCATCATCATCATCATCATCATCACTGCTAGTGTAACGGAGGTACCGCATGTCTATCCACAGTCACGATGGACTGTACATAGTGAAGTGGCTGTGGACGTTAAGCGGTACTGCAAGTAAACTCACTCCCCAGAGGCATCCAGACTGCATTACTTCATACTGTATTACTTCATACTGCATTACTTCATACTTTATTACTTCATACTGCATTACTTCATACTTTATTACTTCATACTGCATTACTTCATACTGCATTATTTCATACTTTATTACTTCATACTGCATTACTTCACACTGCATTACTTCATACTGCATTACTCCATACTTTATTACTTCATACTGCATTACTTCACACTGCATTACTTCATACTGCATTACTTCACACTGCATTACTTCATACTTTATTACTTCATACTGCATTACTTCATACTGCATTACTTCACACTGCATTACTTCATACTTTATTACTTCATACTTTATTACTTCATACTGCATTACTTCATACTGCATTACTTCACACTGCATTACTTCATACTTTATTACTTCACACTGCATTACGTCATACTGCATTACTTCATACTACATTACTTCATACTGCATTACTTCACACTGCATTACTTCACACTGCATTACTTCATACTTTATTACTTTATACTGCATTACTTCATACTGCATTACTCCATACTGCATTACTTCACACTGCATTACTTCACACTGCATTACTTCATACTGCATTACTTCACACTTCATTACTTCATACTGCATTACTTCATACTTTATTACATCATACTGCATTACTTCATACTGCATTACTCCATACTTTATTACTTCATACTGCATTACTTCACACTGCATTACTTCATACTGCCTTACTCCATACTTTATTACTTCATACTGCATTACTCCACACTGCATTACTTCATACTTTATTACTTCATACTTTATTACTTCATACTGCATTACTTCATACTGCATTACTTCATACTTTCTTACTTCATACTTTCTTACTTCATACTGCATTACTTCACACTGCATTACTCCATACTTTATTACTTCATACTTTATTACTTCATACTTTATTACTTCATACTGCATTACTTCATACTTTATTACTTCATACTTTATTACTTCATACTGCATTACTTCACACTGCATTACTTCATACTTTATTACTTCATACTGCATTGCTTCATACTTTATTACTTCATACTGCATTACTTCATACTGCATTACTTCATACTGCATTACTTCATACTTTATTACTTCATACTGCATTACTTCATACTGCATTACTTCATACTTTATTACTTCATACTGCATTACATCATACTTTATTACTTCATACTGCATTACTTCATACTGCATTACTTCATACTGTATTACTTCATACTGCATTACTTCATACTTTATTACTTCATACTGCATTACTTCATACTTTATTACTTCATACTGCATTACTTCACACTGCATTACTTCATACTTTATTACTTCATACTGCATTACTTCATACTGCATTACTTCATACTGCATTACTTCATACTTTATTACTTCATACTGCATTACTTCATACTGCATTAGTTCACACTGCATTACTTCATACTTTATTACTTCATACTGCATTACATCATACTGCATTACTTCACACTGCATTACTTCATATTTTATTACTTCATACTTTATTACTTCACACTGCATTACTTCATACTGCATTACTCCATACTGCATTACTTCATACTGCATTACTTCATACTGCATTACTCCATACTTTATTACTTCATACTGCATTACTTCATACTGCATTACTCCATACTTTATTACTTCATACTGCATTACTTCATACTGCATTACTCCATACTTTATTACTTCATACTGCATTACTTCACACTGCATTACTTCATACTGCATTACTTCACACTGCATTACTTCATACTGCATTACTTCATACTTTATTACTTCATACTTTATTACTTCACACTGCATTACTTCATACTGCATTACTTCACACTGCATTACTTCATACTGCATTACTTCATACTGCATTACTTCGTACTGCATTACTTCACACTGCATTACTTCATACTGCATTACTCCATACTGCATTACTTCATACTGCATTACTTCACACTGCATTACTTCATACTTCATTACTTCATACTGCATTACTTCACACTGCATTACTTCATACTGCATTACTTCATACTGCATTACTTCACACTGCATTACTTCATACTGCATTACTTCATACTGCATTACTTCATACTTTATTACTTCATACTGCATTACTTCATACTTTATTACTTCATACTGCATTACTTCATACTGCATTACTCCATACTTTATTACTTCATACTGCATTACTTCACACTGCATTACTTCATACTTTATTACTTCATAATGCATTACTTAATACTGCATTACTTCATACTGCATTACTTCACACTGCATTACTTCATACTGCATTACTTCATACTTTATTACTTCATAATGCATTACTTCATACTGCATTACTTCATACTGCATTACTTCACACTGCATTACTTCATACTGCATTACTCCATACTGCATTACTTCATACTGCATTACTTCATACTGCATTACTTCATACTTTATTACTTCATACTGCATTACTTCACACTGCATTACTTCATACTGCATTACTTCATACTGCATTACTTCATACTTTATTACTTCATACTGCATTACTTCACACTGCATTACTTCATACTGCATTACTCCATACTTTATTACTTCATACTGCATTACTTCACACTGCATTACTTCATACTGCATTACTTCATACTGCATTACTCCATACTTTATTACTTCATACTGCATTACTTCACACTGCATTACTTCATACTGCATTACTTCATACTGCATTACTCCATACTGTATTACTTCATACTGCATTATTTCACACTGCATTACTTCATACTGCATTACTTCATACTGCATTACTTCATACTGCATTACTTCATACTGCATTACTTCATACTGCATTACTCCATACTTTATTACTTCATACTGCATTACTTCATACTGCATTACTCCATACTTTATTACTTCATACTGCATTACTTCATACTGCATTACTCCATACTGTATTACTTCATACTGCATGACTTCACACTGCATTACTTCATACAGCATTACTCCATACTTTATTACTTCATACTGCATTACTTCACACCGCATTACTTCATACTTTATTACTTCATACTTTATTACTCCATACAGCATTACTTCACACTGCATTACCTCATACTGCATTACTTCACACTGCATTACTTCATACTTTATTACTTCATACTGCATTACTTCACACTGCATTACTTCATACTGCATTACTTCACACTGCATTACTGCACACTGCATTACTTCATACTGCATTACTTCATACTGCATTACTCCATACTGCATTACTCCATACTGCATTACTTCACACTGCATTACTTCACACTGCATTACTTCATACTGCATTACTTCATACTGCATTACTTCATACTTCATTACTTCATACTGCATTACTTCATACTTTATTACTTCATACTGCATTACTTCATACTGCATTACTCCATACTTTATTACTTCATACTGCATTACTTCACACTGCATTACTTCATACTGCATTACTCCATACTTTATTACTTCATACTGCATTACTTCACACTGCATTACTTCATACTTTATTACTTCATACTTTATTACTTCATACTGCATTACTTCACACTGCATTACTTCATACTGCATTACTCCATACTTTATTACTTCATACTGCATTACTTCACACTGCATTACTTCATACTTTATTACTTCATACTGCATTACTTCATACTTTATAACTTCATACTGCATTACTTCATACTGCATTACTTCATACTTTATTACTTCATACTGCATTACTTCATACTTTATTACTTCATACTGCATTACTTCATACTGCATTACTTCATACTTTATTACTTCACACTGCATTACTTCATACTTTATTACTTCATAGTGCATTACTTCATAGTGCATTACTTCATACTGCATTACTCCATACTGCATTACTTCACACTGCATTACTTCACACTGCATTACTTCATACTGCATTATTTCATACTGCATTACTTCATACTTCATTACTTCATACTGCATTACTTCATACTTTATTACTTCATACTGCATTACTTCATACTGCATTACTCCATACTTTATTACTCCATACTGCATTACTTCACACTGCATTACTTCACACTGCATTACTTCATACTGCATTATTTCACACTGCATTACTTCATACTGCATTACTTCATACTGCATTACTCCATACTTTATTACTTCATACTGCATTACTTCACACTGCATTAATTCATACTGCATTACTCCATACTTTATTACTTCATACTGCATTACTTCACACTGCATTACTTCATACTTTATTACTTCATACTTTATTACTTCATACTGCATTACTTCACACTGCATTACTTCATACTGCATTACTCCATACTTTATTACTTCATACTGCATTACTTCACACTGCATTACTTCATACTTTATTACTTCATACTGCATTACTTCATACTGCATTACTTCATACTGCATTACTTCACACTGCATTACTTCATACTGCATTACTCCATACTTTATTACTTCATACTGCATTACTTCACACTGCATTACTTCATACTCTATTACTTCATACTGCATTACTTCATACTTTATAACTTCATACTGCATTACTTCATACTGCATTACTTCATACTTTATTACTTCATACTTTATTACTTCATACTGCATTACTTCATACTTTATTACTTCATACTGCATTACTTCACACTGCATTACTTCATACTGCATTACTCCATACTTTATTACTTCATACTGCATTACTTCACACTGCATTACTTCATACTTTATTACTTCATACTGCATTACTTCATACTTTATAACTTCATACTGCATTACTTCATACTGCATTACTTCATACTTTATTACTTCATACTGCATTACTTCATACTTTATTACTTCATACTGCATTACTTCATACTGCATTACTTCATACTTTATTACTTCACACTGCATTACTTCATACTTTATTACTTCATAGTGCATTACTCCATACTGCATTACTTCACACTGCATTACTTCACACTGCATTACTTCATACTGCATTACTTCATACTGCATTACTTCATACTTCATTACTTCATACTGCATTACTTCATACTTTATTACTTCATACTGCATTACTTCATACTTTATTACTTCATACTGCATTACTTCATGCTGCATTACTCCATACTTTATTACTTCATACTGCATTACTTCACACTGCATTACTTCATACTGCATTACTTCATACTGCATTACTCCATACTTTATTACTTCATACTGCATTACTTCACATTGCATTAATTCATACTGCATTACTCCATACTTTATTACTTCATACTGCATTACTTCACACTGCATTACTTCATACTTTATTACTTCATACTTTATTACTTCATACTGCATTACTTCACACTGCATTACTTCATACTGCATTACTCCATACTTTATTACTTCATACTGCATTACTTCACACTGCATTACTTCATACTTTATTACTTCATACTGCATTACTTCATACTGCATTACTTCATACTGCATTACTTCACACTGCATTACTTCATACTGCATTACTTCATACTTTATTACTTCATACTGCATTACTTCATACTGCATTACTTCATACTTTCTTACTTCATACTTTCTTACTTCATACTGCATTACTTCACACTGCATTACTCCATACTTTATTACTTCATACTTTATTACTTCATACTTTATTACTTCATACTGCATTACTTCATACTTTATTACTTCATACTTTATTACTTCATACTGCATTACTTCACACTGCATTACTTCATACTTTATTACTTCATACTGCATTGCTTCATACTTTATTACTTCATACTGCATTACTTCATACTGCATTACTTCATACTTTATTACTTCATACTGCATTACATCATACTTTATTACTTCATACTGCATTACTTCATACTGCATTACTTCATACTGTATTACTTCATACTGCATTACTTCATACTTTATTACTTCATACTGCATTACTTCATACTTTATTACTTCATACTGCATTACTTCACACTGCATTACTTCATACTTTATTACTTCATACTGCATTACTTCATACTGCATTACTTCATACTTTATTACTTCATACTGCATTACTTCATACTTTATTACTTCATACTGCATTACTTCATACTGCATTAGTTCACACTGCATTACTTCATACTTTATTACTTCATACTGCATTACATCATACTGCATTACTTCACACTGCATTACTTCATATTTTATTACTTCATACTTTATTACTTCACACTGCATTACTTCATACTGCATTACTCCATACTGCATTACTTCATACTGCATTACTTCATACTGCATTACTCCATACTTTATTACTTCATACTGCATTACTTCATACTGCATTACTCCATACTTTATTACTTCATACTGCATTACTTCATACTGCATTACTCCATACTTTATTACTTCATACTGCATTACTTCACACTGCATTACTTCATACTGCATTACTTCACACTGCATTACTTCATACTGCATTACTTCATACTTTATTACTTCATACTTTATTACTTCACACTGCATTACTTCATACTACATTACTTCACACTGCATTACTTCATACTGCATTACTTCATACTGCATTACTTCGTACTGCATTACTTCACACTGCATTACTTCATACTGCATTACTCCATACTGCATTACTTCATACTGCATTACTTCACACTGCATTACTTCATACTTCATTACTTCATACTGCATTACTTCACACTGCATTACTTCATACTGCATTACTTCATACTGCATTACTTCACACTGCATTACTTCATACTGCATTACTTCATACTGCATTACTTCATACTTTATTACTTCATACTGCATTACTTCATACTTTATTACTTCATACTGCATTACTTCATACTGCATTACTCCATACTTTATTACTTCATACTGCATTACTTCACACTGCATTACTTCATACTTTATTACTTCATAATGCATTACTTAATACTGCATTACTTCATACTGCATTACTTCACACTGCATTACTTCATACTGCATTACTTCATACTTTATTACTTCATAATGCATTACTTCATACTGCATTACTTCATACTGCATTACTTCACACTGCATTACTTCATACTGCATTACTCCATACTGCATTACTTCATACTGCATTACTTCATACTGCATTACTTCATACTTTATTACTTCATACTGCATTACTTCACACTGCATTACTTCATACTGCATTACTTCATACTGCATTACTTCATACTTTATTACTTCATACTGCATTACTTCACACTGCATTACTTCATACTGCATTACTCCATACTTTATTACTTCATACTGCATTACTTCACACTGCATTACTTCATACTGCATTACTTCATACTGCATTACTCCATACTTTATTACTTCATACTGCATTACTTCACACTGCATTACTTCATACTGCATTACTTCATACTGCATTACTCCATACTTTATTACTTCATACTGCATTATTTCACACTGCATTACTTCATACTGCATTACTTCATACTGCATTACTTCATACTGCATTACTCCATACTTTATTACTTCATACTGCATTACTTCATACTGCATTACTCCATACTTTATTACTTCATACTGCATTACTTCATACTGCATTACTCCATACTGTATTACTTCATACTGCATGACTTCACACTGCATTACTTCATACAGCATTACTCCATACTTTATTACTTCATACTGCATTACTTCACACCGCATTACTTCATACTTTATTACTTCATACTTTATTACTCCATACAGCATTACTTCACACTGCATTACCTCATACTGCATTACTTCACACTGCATTACTTCATACTTTATTACTTCATACTGCATTACTTCACACTGCATTACTTCATACTGCATTACTTCACACTGCATTACTTCATACTGCATTACTGCACACTGCATTACTTCATACTGCATTACTTCATACTGCATTACTCCATACTGCATTACTTCACACTGCATTACTTCACACTGCATTACTTCATACTGCATTACTTCATACTGCATTACTTCATACTTCATTACTTCATACTGCATTACTTCATACTTTATTACTTCATACTGCATTACTTCATACTGCATTACTCCATACTTTATTACTTCATACTGCATTACTTCACACTGCATTACTTCATACTGCATTACTCCATACTTTATTACTTCATACTGCATTACTTCACACTGCATTACTTCATACTTTATTACTTCATACTTTATTACTTCATACTGCATTACTTCACACTGCATTACTTCATACTGCATTACTCCATACTTTATTACTTCATACTGCATTACTTCACACTGCATTACTTCATACTTTATTACTTCATACTGCATTACTTCATACTTTATAACTTCATACTGCATTACTTCATACTGCATTACTTCATACTTTATTACTTCATACTGCATTACTTCATACTTTATTACTTCATACTGCATTACTTCATACTGCATTACTTCATACTTTATTACTTCACACTGCATTACTTCATACTTTATTACTTCATAGTGCATTACTTCATAGTGCATTACTTCATACTGCATTACTCCATACTGCATTACTTCACACTGCATTACTTCACACTGCATTACTTCATACTGCATTATTTCATACTGCATTACTTCATACTTCATTACTTCATACTGCATTACTTCATACTTTATTACTTCATACTGCATTACTTCATACTGCATTACTCCATACTTTATTACTTCATACTGCATTACTTCACACTGCATTACTTCATACTGCATTACTTCATACTGCATTACTCCTTACTTTATTACTTCATACTGCATTACTTCACACTGCATTAATTCATACTGCATTACTCCATACTTTATTACTTCATACTGCATTACTTCACACTGCATTACTTCATACTTTATTACTTCATACTTTATTACTTCATACTGCATTACTTCACACTGCATTACTTCATACTGCATTACTCCATACTTTATTACTTCATACTGCATTACTTCACACTGCATTACTTCATACTTTATTACTTCATACTGCATTACTTCATACTGCATTACTTCACACTGCATTACTTCATACTGCATTACTCCATACTTTATTACTTCATACTGCATTACTTCACACTGCATTACTTCATACTTTATTACTTCATACTGCATTACTTCATACTTTATAACTTCATACTGCATTACTTCATACTGCATTACTTCATACTTTATTACTTCATACTTTATTACTTCATACTGCATTACTTCATACTTTATTACTTCATACTGCATTACTTCACACTGCATTACTTCATACTGCATTACTCCATACTTTATTACTTCATACTGCATTACTTCACACTGCATTACTTCATACTTTATTACTTCATACTGCATTACTTCATACTTTATAACTTCATACTGCATTACTTCATACTGCATTACTTCATACTTTATTACTTCATACTGCATTACTTCATACTTTATTACTTCATACTGCATTACTTCATACTGCATTATTTCATACTTTATTACTTCACACTGCATTACTTCATACTTTATTACTTCATAGTGCATTACTCCATACTGCATTACTTCACACTGCATTACTTCACACTGCATTACTTCATACTGCATTACTTCATACTGCATTACTTCATACTTCATTACTTCATACTGCATTACTTCATACTTTATTACTTCATACTGCATTACTTCATACTTTATTACTTCATACTGCATTACTTCATGCTGCATTACTCCATACTTTATTACTTCATACTGCATTACTTCACACTGCATTACTTCATACTGCATTACTTCATACTGCATTACTCCATACTTTATTACTTCATACTGCATTACTTCACATTGCATTAATTCATACTGCATTACTCCATACTGTATTACTTCATACTGCATTACTTCACACTGCATTACTTCATACTTTATTACTTCATACTTTATTACTTCATACTGCATTACTTCACACTGCATTACTTCATACTGCATTACTCCATACTTTATTACTTCATACTGCATTACTTCACACTGCATTACGTCATACTTTATTACTTCATACTGCATTACTTCATACTGCATTACTTCATACTGCATTACTTCACACTGCATTACTTCATACTGCATTACTCCATACTTTATTACTTCATACTTTATTACTTCATACTGCATTACTTCACACTGCATTACTCCATACTTTATTACTTCATACTTTATGACTTCATACTTTATTACTTCATACTGCATTACTTCATACTGCATTACTTCACACTGCATTACTTCATACTGCATTACTTCACACTGCATTACTTCATACTTTATTACTTCATACTTTATTACTTCATACTGCATTACTTCACACTGCATTACTTCAGACTTTATTACTTCATACTGCATTACTTCATACTTTATAACTTCATACTGCATTACTTCATACTGCATTACTTCATACTTTATTACTTCATACTGCATTACTTCATACTGCATTACTTCATACTGCATTACTTCATACTTTATTACTTCATACTTTATAACTTCACTAACTGCATTACTTTATACTGCATTACTTCATACTGCATTACTTCATACTTTATTACTTCATACTGCATTACTTCATACTGTATTACTTCACACTGCATTACTTCATACTTTATTACTTCATACTGCATTACTTCATACTGCATTACTTCATACTTTATTACTTCATACTGCATTACGTCATACTGCATTACTTCACACTGCATTACTTCATATTTTATTACTTCATACTTTATTACTTCACACTGCATTACTTCATACTGCATTACTCCATACTGCATTACTTCATACTGCATTACTTCATACTGCATTACTCCATACTTTATTACTTCATACTGCATTACTTCATACTGCATTACTCCATACTTTATTACTTCATACTGCATTACTTCATACTGCATTACTCCATACTTTATTACTTCATACTGCATTACTTCACACTGCATTACTTCATACTGCATTACTTCATACTGCATTACTTCGTACTGCATTACTTCGTACTGCATTACTTCACACTGCATTACTTCATACTGCATTACTCCATACTGCATTACTCCATACTTTATTACTTCATACTGCATTACTTCATACTGCATTACTTCATACTGCATTACTTCACACTGCATTACTTCATACTGCATTACTTCATACTGCATTACTTCACACTGCATTACTTCATACTGCATTACTTCATACTGCATTACTTCATACTTTATTACTTCATACTGCATTACTTCATACTTTATTACTTCATACTGCATTACTTCATACTGCATTACTCCATACTTTATTACTTCATACTGCATTACTTCACACTGCATTACTTCATACTTTATTACTTCATAATGCATTACTTCATACTGCATTACTTCATACTGCATTACTTCACACTGCATTACTTCATACTGCATTACTTCATACTTTATTACTTCATAATGCATTACTTCATACTGCATTACTTCATACTGCATTACTTCACACTGCATTACTTCATACTGCATTACTTCATACTGCATTACTTCATACTTTATTACTTCATACTGCATTACTTCACACTGCATTACTTCATACTGCATTACTTCATACTGCATTACTTCATACTTTATTACTTCATACTGCATTACTTCAGACTGCATTACTTCATACTGCATTACTCCATACTTTATTACTTCATACTGCATTACTTCACACTGCATTACTTCATACTGCATTACTCCATACTTTATTACTTCATACTGCATTACTTCACACTGCATTACTTCATACTGCATTACTTCATACTGCATTACTCCATACTTTATTCCTTCATACTGCATTACTTCACACTGCATTACTTCATACTGCATTACTTCATACTGCATTACTTCATACTGCATTACTTCATACTGCATTACTCCATACTTTATTACTTCATACTGCATTACTTCATACTGCATTACTCCATACTTTATTACTTCATACTGCATTACTTCATACTGCATTACTCCATACTGTATTACTTCATACTGCATGACTTCACACTGCATTACTTCATACAGCATTACTTCACACTGCATTACCTCATACTGCATTACTTCACACTGCATTACTTCATACTTTATTACTGCATACTGCATTACTTCACACTGCATTACTTCATACTGCATTACTTCACACTGCATTACTTCATACTGCATTACTGCACACTGCATTACTTCATACTGCATTACTTCATACTGCATTACTCCATACTGCATTACTTCACACTGCATTACTTCACACTGCATTACTTCCTACTGCATTACTCCATACTGCATTACTTCACACTGCATTACTTCACATTGCATTAATTCATACTGCATTACTCCATACTTTATTACTTCATACTGCATTACTTCACACTGCATTACTTCATACTTTATTACTTCATACTTTATTACTTCATACTGCATTACTTCACACTGCATTACTTCATACTGCATTACTCCATACTTTATTACTTCATACTGCATTACTTCACACTGCATTACTTCATACTTTATTACTTCATACTGCATTACTTCATACTGCATTACTTCATACTGCATTACTTCACACTGCATTACTTCATACTGCATTACTTCATACTTTATTACTTCATACTGCATTACTTCATACTGCATTACTTCATACTTTCTTACTTCATACTTTCTTACTTCATACTGCATTACTTCACACTGCATTACTCCATACTTTATTACTTCATACTTTATTACTTCATACTTTATTACTTCATACTGCATTACTTCATACTTTATTACTTCATACTTTATTACTTCATACTGCATTACTTCACACTGCATTACTTCATACTTTATTACTTCATACTGCATTGCTTCATACTTTATTACTTCATACTGCATTACTTCATACTGCATTACTTCATACTTTATTACTTCATACTGCATTACATCATACTTTATTACTTCATACTGCATTACTTCATACTGCATTACTTCATACTGTATTACTTCATACTGCATTACTTCATACTTTATTACTTCATACTGCATTACTTCATACTTTATTACTTCATACTGCATTACTTCACACTGCATTACTTCATACTTTATTACTTCATACTGCATTACTTCATACTGCATTACTTCATACTTTATTACTTCATACTGCATTACTTCATACTTTATTACTTCATACTGCATTACTTCATACTGCATTAGTTCACACTGCATTACTTCATACTTTATTACTTCATACTGCATTACATCATACTGCATTACTTCACACTGCATTACTTCATATTTTATTACTTCATACTTTATTACTTCACACTGCATTACTTCATACTGCATTACTCCATACTGCATTACTTCATACTGCATTACTTCATACTGCATTACTCCATACTTTATTACTTCATACTGCATTACTTCATACTGCATTACTCCATACTTTATTACTTCATACTGCATTACTTCATACTGCATTACTCCATACTTTATTACTTCATACTGCATTACTTCACACTGCATTACTTCATACTGCATTACTTCACACTGCATTACTTCATACTGCATTACTTCATACTTTATTACTTCATACTTTATTACTTCACACTGCATTACTTCATACTACATTACTTCACACTGCATTACTTCATACTGCATTACTTCATACTGCATTACTTCGTACTGCATTACTTCACACTGCATTACTTCATACTGCATTACTCCATACTGCATTACTTCATACTGCATTACTTCACACTGCATTACTTCATACTTCATTACTTCATACTGCATTACTTCACACTGCATTACTTCATACTGCATTACTTCATACTGCATTACTTCACACTGCATTACTTCATACTGCATTACTTCATACTGCATTACTTCATACTTTATTACTTCATACTGCATTACTTCATACTTTATTACTTCATACTGCATTACTTCATACTGCATTACTCCATACTTTATTACTTCATACTGCATTACTTCACACTGCATTACTTCATACTTTATTACTTCATAATGCATTACTTAATACTGCATTACTTCATACTGCATTACTTCACACTGCATTACTTCATACTGCATTACTTCATACTTTATTACTTCATAATGCATTACTTCATACTGCATTACTTCATACTGCATTACTTCACACTGCATTACTTCATACTGCATTACTCCATACTGCATTACTTCATACTGCATTACTTCATACTGCATTACTTCATACTTTATTACTTCATACTGCATTACTTCACACTGCATTACTTCATACTGCATTACTTCATACTGCATTACTTCATACTTTATTACTTCATACTGCATTACTTCACACTGCATTACTTCATACTGCATTACTCCATACTTTATTACTTCATACTGCATTACTTCACACTGCATTACTTCATACTGCATTACTTCATACTGCATTACTCCATACTTTATTACTTCATACTGCATTACTTCACACTGCATTACTTCATACTGCATTACTTCATACTGCATTACTCCATACTTTATTACTTCATACTGCATTATTTCACACTGCATTACTTCATACTGCATTACTTCATACTGCATTACTTCATACTGCATTACTCCATACTTTATTACTTCATACTGCATTACTTCATACTGCATTACTCCATACTTTATTACTTCATACTGCATTACTTCATACTGCATTACTCCATACTGTATTACTTCATACTGCATGACTTCACACTGCATTACTTCATACAGCATTACTCCATACTTTATTACTTCATACTGCATTACTTCACACCGCATTACTTCATACTTTATTACTTCATACTTTATTACTCCATACAGCATTACTTCACACTGCATTACCTCATACTGCATTACTTCACACTGCATTACTTCATACTTTATTACTTCATACTGCATTACTTCACACTGCATTACTTCATACTGCATTACTTCACACTGCATTACTTCATACTGCATTACTGCACACTGCATTACTTCATACTGCATTACTTCATACTGCATTACTCCATACTGCATTACTTCACACTGCATTACTTCACACTGCATTACTTCATACTGCATTACTTCATACTGCATTACTTCATACTTCATTACTTCATACTGCATTACTTCATACTTTATTACTTCATACTGCATTACTTCATACTGCATTACTCCATACTTTATTACTTCATACTGCATTACTTCACACTGCATTACTTCATACTGCATTACTCCATACTTTATTACTTCATACTGCATTACTTCACACTGCATTACTTCATACTTTATTACTTCATACTTTATTACTTCATACTGCATTACTTCACACTGCATTACTTCATACTGCATTACTCCATACTTTATTACTTCATACTGCATTACTTCACACTGCATTACTTCATACTTTATTACTTCATACTGCATTACTTCATACTTTATAACTTCATACTGCATTACTTCATACTGCATTACTTCATACTTTATTACTTCATACTGCATTACTTCATACTTTATTACTTCATACTGCATTACTTCATACTGCATTACTTCATACTTTATTACTTCACACTGCATTACTTCATACTTTATTACTTCATAGTGCATTACTTCATAGTGCATTACTTCATACTGCATTACTCCATACTGCATTACTTCACACTGCATTACTTCACACTGCATTACTTCATACTGCATTATTTCATACTGCATTACTTCATACTTCATTACTTCATACTGCATTACTTCATACTTTATTACTTCATACTGCATTACTTCATACTGCATTACTCCATACTTTATTACTTCATACTGCATTACTTCACACTGCATTACTTCATACTGCATTACTTCATACTGCATTACTCCATACTTTATTACTTCATACTGCATTACTTCACACTGCATTAATTCATACTGCATTACTCCATACTTTATTACTTCATACTGCATTACTTCACACTGCATTACTTCATACTTTATTACTTCATACTTTATTACTTCATACTGCATTACTTCACACTGCATTACTTCATACTGCATTACTCCATACTTTATTACTTCATACTGCATTACTTCACACTGCATTACTTCATACTTTATTACTTCATACTGCATTACTTCATACTGCATTACTTCACACTGCATTACTTCATACTGCATTACTCCATACTTTATTACTTCATACTGCATTACTTCACACTGCATTACTTCATACTTTATTACTTCATACTGCATTACTTCATACTTTATAACTTCATACTGCATTACTTCATACTGCATTACTTCATACTTTATTACTTCATACTTTATTACTTCATACTGCATTACTTCATACTTTATTACTTCATACTGCATTACTTCACACTGCATTACTTCATACTGCATTACTCCATACTTTATTACTTCATACTGCATTACTTCACACTGCATTACTTCATACTTTATTACTTCATACTGCATTACTTCATACTTTATAACTTCATACTGCATTACTTCATACTGCATTACTTCATACTTTATTACTTCATACTGCATTACTTCATACTTTATTACTTCATACTGCATTACTTCATACTGCATTACTTCATACTTTATTACTTCACACTGCATTACTTCATACTTTATTACTTCATAGTGCATTACTCCATACTGCATTACTTCACACTGCATTACTTCACACTGCATTACTTCATACTGCATTACTTCATACTGCATTACTTCATACTTCATTACTTCATACTGCATTACTTCATACTTTATTACTTCATACTGCATTACTTCATACTTTATTACTTCATACTGCATTACTTCATACTGCATTACTTCACACTGCATTACTTCATACTTTATTACTTCATACTTTATTACTTCATACTGCATTACTTCACACTGCATTACTTCATACTGCATTACTCCATACTTTATTACTTCATACTGCATTACTTCACACTGCATTACGTCATACTTTATTACTTCATACTGCATTACTTCATACTGCATTACTTCATACTGCATTACTTCACACTGCATTACTTCATACTGCATTACTCCATACTTTATTACTTCATACTTTATTACTTCATACTGCATTACTTCACACTGCATTACTCCATACTTTATTACTTCATACTTTATGACTTCATACTTTATTACTTCATACTGCATTACTTCATACTGCATTACTTCACACTGCATTACTTCATACTGCATTACTTCACACTGCATTACTTCATACTTTATTACTTCATACTTTATTACTTCATACTGCATTACTTCACACTGCATTACTTCAGACTTTATTACTTCATACTGCATTACTTCATACTTTATAACTTCATACTGCATTACTTCATACTGCATTACTTCATACTTTATTACTTCATACTGCATTACTTCATACTGCATTACTTCATACTGCATTACTTCATACTTTATTACTTCATACTTTATAACTTCACTAACTGCATTACTTTATACTGCATTACTTCATACTGCATTACTTCATACTTTATTACTTCATACTGCATTACTTCATACTGTATTACTTCACACTGCATTACTTCATACTTTATTACTTCATACTGCATTACTTCATACTGCATTACTTCATACTTTATTACTTCATACTGCATTACGTCATACTGCATTACTTCACACTGCATTACTTCATATTTTATTACTTCATACTTTATTACTTCACACTGCATTACTTCATACTGCATTACTCCATACTGCATTACTTCATACTGCATTACTTCATACTGCATTACTCCATACTTTATTACTTCATACTGCATTACTTCATACTGCATTACTCCATACTTTATTACTTCATACTGCATTACTTCATACTGCATTACTCCATACTTTATTACTTCATACTGCATTACTTCACACTGCATTACTTCATACTGCATTACTTCATACTGCATTACTTCGTACTGCATTACTTCGTACTGCATTACTTCACACTGCATTACTTCATACTGCATTACTCCATACTGCATTACTCCATACTTTATTACTTCATACTGCATTACTTCATACTGCATTACTTCATACTGCATTACTTCACACTGCATTACTTCATACTGCATTACTTCATACTGCATTACTTCACACTGCATTACTTCATACTGCATTACTTCATACTGCATTACTTCATACTTTATTACTTCATACTGCATTACTTCATACTTTATTACTTCATACTGCATTACTTCATACTGCATTACTCCATACTTTATTACTTCATACTGCATTACTTCACACTGCATTACTTCATACTTTATTACTTCATAATGCATTACTTCATACTGCATTACTTCATACTGCATTACTTCACACTGCATTACTTCATACTGCATTACTTCATACTTTATTACTTCATAATGCATTACTTCATACTGCATTACTTCATACTGCATTACTTCACACTGCATTACTTCATACTGCATTACTTCATACTGCATTACTTCATACTTTATTACTTCATACTGCATTACTTCACACTGCATTACTTCATACTGCATTACTTCATACTGCATTACTTCATACTTTATTACTTCATACTGCATTACTTCAGACTGCATTACTTCATACTGCATTACTCCATACTTTATTACTTCATACTGCATTACTTCACACTGCATTACTTCATACTGCATTACTCCATACTTTATTACTTCATACTGCATTACTTCACACTGCATTACTTCATACTGCATTACTTCATACTGCATTACTCCATACTTTATTCCTTCATACTGCATTACTTCACACTGCATTACTTCATACTGCATTACTTCATACTGCATTACTTCATACTGCATTACTTCATACTGCATTACTCCATACTTTATTACTTCATACTGCATTACTTCATACTGCATTACTCCATACTTTATTACTTCATACTGCATTACTTCATACTGCATTACTCCATACTGTATTACTTCATACTGCATGACTTCACACTGCATTACTTCATACAGCATTACTTCACACTGCATTACCTCATACTGCATTACTTCACACTGCAGTACTTCATACTTTATTACTGCATACTGCATTACTTCACACTGCATTACTTCATACTGCATTACGTCACACTGCATTACTTCATACTGCATTACTGCACACTGCATTACTTCATACTGCATTACTTCATACTGCATTACTCCATACTGCATTACTTCACACTGCATTACTTCACACTGCATTACTTCCTACTGCATTACTTCATACTGCATTACTTCATACTTCATTACTTCATACTGCATTACTTCATACTTTATTACTTCATACTGCATTACTTCATACTGCATTACTCCATACTTTATTACTTCATACTGCATTACTTCACACTGCATTACTTCATACTGCATTACTCCATACTTTATTACTTCATACTGCATTACTTCACACTGCATTACTTCATACTTTATTACTTCATACTTTATTACTTCATACTGCGTTACTTCACACTGCATTACTTCATACTGCATTACTCCATACTTTATTACTTCATACTGCATTACTTCACACTGCATTACTTCATACTTTATTACTTCATACTGCATTACTTCATACTTTATAACTTCATACTGCATTACTTCATACTGCATTACTTCATACTTTATTACTTCATACTGCATTACTTCATACTTTATTACTTCATACTGCATTACTTCATACTGCATTACTTCATACTTTATTACTTCACACTGCATTACTTCATACTTTATTACTTCATAGTGCATTACTTCATAGTGCATTACTTCATACTGCATTACTCCATACTGCATTACTTCACACTGCATTACTTCACACTGCATTACTTCATACTGCATTATTTCATACTGCATTACTTCATACTTCATTACTTCATACTGCATTACTTCATACTTTATTACTTCATACTGCATTACTTCATACTGCATTACTCCATACTTTATTACTTCATACTGCATTACTTCACACTGCATTACTTCATACTGCATTACTTCATACTGCATTACTCCATACTTTATTACTTCATACTGCATTACTTCACACTGCATTAATTCATACTGCATTACTCCATACTTTATTACTTCATACTGCATTACTTCACACTGCATTACTTCATACTTTATTACTTCATACTGCATTACTTCACACTGCATTACTTCATACTGCATTACTCCATACTTTATTACTTCATACTGCATTACTTCACACTGCATTACTTCATACTTTATTACTTCATACTGCATTACTTCATACTGCATTACTTCACACTGCATTACTTCATACTGCATTACTCCATACTTTATTACTTCATACTGCATTACTTCACACTGCATTACTTCATACTTTATTACTTCATACTGCATTACTTCATACTTTATAACTTCATACTGCATTACTTCATACTGCATTACTTCATACTTTATTACTTCATACTTTATTACTTCATACTGCATTACTTCATACTTTATTACTTCATACTGCATTACTTCACACTGCATTACTTCATACTGCATTACTCCATACTTTATTACTTCATACTGCATTACTTCACACTGCATTACTTCATACTTTATTACTTCATACTGCATTACTTCATACTTTATAACTTCATACTGCATTACTTCATACTGCATTACTTCATACTTTATTACTTCATACTGCATTACTTCATACTTTATTACTTCATACTGCATTACTTCATACTGCATTACTTCATACTTTATTACTTCACACTGCATTACTTCATACTTTATTACTTCATAGTGCATTACTCCATACTGCATTACTTCACACTGCATTACTTCACACTGCATTACTTCATACTGCATTACTTCATACTGCATTACTTCATACTTCATTACTTCATACTGCATTACTTCATACTTTATTACTTCATACTGCATTACTTCATACTTTATTACTTCATACTGCATTACTTCATGCTGCATTACTCCATACTTTATTACTTCATACTGCATTACTTCACACTGCATTACTTCATACTGCATTACTTCATACTGCATTACTCCATACTTTATTACTTCATACTGCATTACTTCACATTGCATTAATTCATACTGCATTACTCCATACTTTATTACTTCATACTGCATTACTTCACACTGCATTACTTCATACTTTATTACTTCATACTTTATTACTTCATACTGCATTACTTCACACTGCATTACTTCATACTGCATTACTCCATACTTTATTACTTCATACTGCATTACTTCACACTGCATTACTTCATACTTTATTACTTCATACTGCATTACTTCATACTGCATTACTTCATACTGCATTACTTCACACAGCATTACTTCATACTGCATTACTCCATACTTTATTACTTCATACTTTATTACTTCATACTGCATTACTTCACACTGCATTACTCCATACTTTATTACTTCATACTTTATGACTTCATACTTTATTACTTCATACTGCATTACTTCATACTGCATTACTTCACACTGCATTACTTCATACTGCATTACTTCACACTGCATTACTTCATACTTTATTACTTCATACTTTATTACTTCATACTGCATTACTTCACACTGCATTACTTCAGACTTTATTACTTCATACTGCATTACTTCATACTTTATAACTTCATACTGCATTACTTCATACTGCATTACTTCATACTTTATTACTTCATACTGCATTACTTCATACTGCATTACTTCATACTGCATTACTTCATACTTTATTACTTCATACTTTATAACTTCACTAACTGCATTACTTTATACTGCATTACTTCATACTGCATTACTTCATACTTTATTACTTCATACTGCATTACTTCATACTGTATTACTTCACACTGCATTACTTCATACTTTATTACTTCATACTGCATTACTTCATACTGCATTACTTCATACTTTATTACTTCATACTGCATTACGTCATACTGCATTACTTCACACTGCATTACTTCATATTTTATTACTTCATACTTTATTACTTCACACTGCATTACTTCATACTGCATTACTCCATACTGCATTACTTCATACTGCATTACTTCATACTGCATTACTCCATACTTTATTACTTCATACTGCATTACTTCATACTGCATTACTCCATACTTTATTACTTCATACTGCATTACTTCATACTGCATTACTCCATACTTTATTACTTCATACTGCATTACTTCACACTGCATTACTTCATACTGCATTACTTCATACTGCATTACTTCGTACTGCATTACTTCGTACTGCATTACTTCACACTGCATTACTTCATACTGCATTACTCCATACTGCATTACTCCATACTTTATTACTTCATACTGCATTACTTCATACTGCATTACTTCATACTGCATTACTTCACACTGCATTACTTCATACTACATTACTTCATACTGCATTACTTCACACTGCATTACTTCATACTGCATTACTTCATACTGCATTACTTCATACTTTATTACTTCATACTGCATTACTTCATACTTTATTACTTCATACTGCATTACTTCATACTGCATTACTCCATACTTTATTACTTCATACTGCATTACTTCACACTGCATTACTTCATACTTTATTACTTCATAATGCATTACTTCATACTGCATTACTTCATACTGCATTACTTCACACTGCATTACTTCATACTGCATTACTTCATACTTTATTACTTCATAATGCATTACTTCATACTGCATTACTTCATACTGCATTACTTCACACTGCATTACTTCATACTGCATTACTTCATACTGCATTACTTCATACTTTATTACTTCATACTGCATTACTTCACACTGCATTACTTCATACTGCATTACTTCATACTGCATTACTTCATACTTTATTACTTCATACTGCATTACTTCAGACTGCATTACTTCATACTGCATTACTCCATACTTTATTACTTCATACTGCATTACTTCACACTGCATTACTTCATACTGCATTACTTCATACTGCATTACTCCATACTTTATTACTTCATACTGCATTACTTCACACTGCATTACTTCAGACTGCATTACTTCATACTGCATTACTCCATACTTTATTCCTTCATACTGCATTACTTCACACTGCATTACTTCATACTGCATTACTTCATACTGCATTACTCCATACTTTATTACTTCATACTGCATTACTTCACACTGCATTACTTCATACTGCATTACTTCATACTGCATTACTCCATACTTTATTCCTTCATACTGCATTACTTCACACTGCATTACTTCATACTGCATTACTTCATACTGCATTACTTCATACTGCATTACTTCATACTGCATTACTCCATACTTTATTACTTCATACTGCATTACTTCATACTGCATTACTCCATACTTTATTACTTCATACTGCATTACTTCATACTGCATTACTCCATACTGTATTACTTCATACTGCATGACTTCACACTGCATTACTTCATACAGCATTACTCCATACTTTATTACTTCATACTGCATTACTTCACACCGCATTACTTCATACTTTATTACTTCATACTTTATTACTCCATA
Organism: Notolepis coatsorum; assembly: GCF_963971535.1. Lineage (NCBI taxonomy): Eukaryota > Metazoa > Chordata > Actinopteri > Aulopiformes > Paralepididae > Notolepis > Notolepis coatsorum. Next base: position 68,627,958 of record NC_140173.1, read on the forward strand.
CAGCATTACTTCACACTGCATTACCTCATACTGCATTACTTCACACTGCATTACTTCATACTTTATTACTTCATACTGCATTACTTCACACTGCATTACTTCATACTGCATTACTTCACACTGCATTACTTCATACTGCATTACTGCACACTGCATTACTTCATACTGCATTACATCATACTGCATTACTCCATACTGCATTACTTCACACTGTATTACTTCACACTGCATTACTTCATACTGCATTACTTCATACTGCATTACTTCATACTTCATTACTTCATACTGCATTACTTCATACTTTATTACTTCATACTGCATTACTTCATACTGCATTACTCCATACTTTATTACTTCATACTGCATTACTTCACACTGCATTACTTCATACTGCATTACTCCATACTTTATTACTTCATACTGCATTACTTCACACTGCATTACTTCATACTTTATTACTTCATACTTTATTACTTCATACTGCATTACTTCACACTGCATTACTTCATACTGCATTACTCCATACTTTACTACTTCATACTGCATTACTTCACACTGCATTACTTCATACTTTATTACTTCATACTGCATTACTTCATACTTTATAACTTCATACTGCATTACTTCATACTGCATTACTTCATACTTTATTACTTCATACTGCATTACTTCATACTTTATTACTTCATACTGCATTACTTCATACTTTATTACTTCATACTGCATTACTTCATACTGCATTACTTCATACTTTATTACTTCATACTGCATTACTTCATACTTTATTACTTCATACTGCATTACTTCATACTTTATTACTTCATACTGCATTACTTCATACTGCATTACTTCATACTTTATTACTTCATACTGCATTACTTCATACTTTATTACTTCATACTTTATTACTTCATACTGCATTACTTCATACTGCATTACTTCACACTGCATTACTTCATACTTTATTACTTCATACTGCATTACTTCATACTGCATTACTTCACACTGCATTACTTCATACTGCATTACTTCACACTGCATTACTTCATACTGCATTACTTCATACTGCATTACTCCATACTGCATTACTTCACACTGCATTACTTCACACTGCATTACTTCATACTGCATTACTTCATACTGCATTAATTCATACTTCATTACTTCATACTGCATTACTTCATACTTTATTACTTCATACTGCATTACTTCATACTGCATTACTCCATACTTTATTACTTCATACTGCATTACTTCACACTGCATTAATTCATACTGCATTACTCCATACTTTATTACTTCATACTGCATTACTTCACACTGCATTACTTCATACTTTATTACTTCATACTTTATTACTTCATACTGCATTACTTCACACTGCATTACTTCATACTGCATTACTCCATACTTTATTACTTCATACTGCATTACTTCACACTGCATTACTTCATACTTTATTACTTCATACTGCATTACTTCATACTGCATTACTTCATACTGCATTACTTCACACTGCATTACTTCATACTGCATTACTGCATACTTTATTACTTCATACTGCATTACTTCACACTGCATTACTCCATACTTTATTACTTCATACTTTATGACTTCATACTTTATTACTTCATACTGCATTACTTCATACTGCATTACTTCACACTGCATTACTTCATACTGCATTACTTCACACTGCATTACTTCATACTTTATTACTTCATACTTTATTACTTCATACTGCATTACTTCACACTGCATTACTTCATACTTTATTACTTCATACTGCATTACTTCATACTTTATAACTTCATACTGCATTACTTCATACTGCATTACTTCATACTTTATTACTTCATACTGCATTACTTCATACTGCATTACTTCATACTGCATTACTTCATACTTTATTACTTCATACTTTATAACTTCACTAACTGCATTACTTTATACTGCATTACTTCATACTGCATTACTTCATACTGCATTACTTCATACTTTATTACTTCATACTGCATTACTTCATACTGTATTACTTCATACTGCATTACTTCACACTGCATTACTTCATACTTTATTACTTCATACTGCATTACTTCATACTTTATTACTTCATACTGCATTACTTCATACTTTATTACTTCATACTGCATTACTTCATACTGCATTAGTTCACACTGCATTACTTCATACTTTATTACTTCATACTGCATTACGTCATACTGCATTACTTCACACTGCATTACTTCACACTGCATTACTTCATACTTTATTACTTCATACTGCATTACTTCATACTTTATTACTTCATACTGCATTACTTCATACTTTATTACTTCATACTGCATTACTTCACACTGCATTACTTCATACTTTATTACTTCATACTTTATTACTTCATACTGCATTACTTCACACTGCATTACTTCATACTGCATTACTCCATACTTTACTACTTCATACTGCATTACTTCACACTGCATTACTTCATACTTTATTACTTCATACTGCATTACTTCATACTTTATAACTTCATACTGCATTACTTCATACTGCATTACTTCATACTTTATTACTTCATACTGCATTACTTCATACTTTATTACTTCATACTGCATTACTTCATACTTTATTACTTCATACTGCATTACTTCATACTGCATTACTTCATACTTTATTACTTCACACTGCATTACTTCATACTGCATTACTCCATACTTTATTACTTCATACTGCATTACTTCACACTGCATTACTTCATACTTTATTACTTCATACTTTATTACTTCATACTGCATTACTTCACACTGCATTACTTCATACTGCATTACTCCATACTTTACTACTTCATACTGCATTACTTCACACTGCATTACTTCATACTGCATTACTCCATACTGCATTACTTCATACTGCATTACTTCACACTGCATTACTTCATACTTCATTACTTCATACTGCATTACTTCACACTGCATTACTTCATACTGCATTACTTCATACTGCATTACTTCATACTTTATTACTTCATACTGCATTACTTCATACTTTATTACTTCATACTGCATTACTTCATACTGCATTACTTCATACTTTATTACTTCACACTGCATTACTTCATACTTTATTACTTCATAGTGCATTACTTCATAGTGCATTACTTCATACTGCATTACTCCATACTGCATTACTTCACACTGCATTACTTCACACTGCATTACTTCATACTGCATTATTTCATACTGCATTACTTCATACTTCATTACTTCATACTGCATTACTTCATACTTTATTACTTCATACTGCATTACTTCATACTGCATTACTCCATACTTTATTACTTCATACTGCATTACTTCACACTGCATTACTTCATACTGCATTACTTCATACTGCATTACTCCATACTTTATTACTTCATACTGCATTACTTCACACTGCATTAATTCATACTGCATTACTCCATACTTTATTACTTCATACTGCATTACTTCACACTGCATTACTTCATACTTTATTACTTCATACTGCATTACTTCACACTGCATTACTTCATACTGCATTACTCCATACTTTATTACTTCATACTGCATTACTTCACACTGCATTACTTCATACTTTATTACTTCATACTGCATTACTTCATACTGCATTACTTCACACTGCATTACTTCATACTGCATTACTCCATACTTTATTACTTCATACTGCATTACTTCACACTGCATTACTTCATACTTTATTACTTCATACTGCATTACTTCATACTTTATAACTTCATACTGCATTACTTCATACTGCATTACTTCATACTTTATTACTTCATACTTTATTACTTCATACTGCATTACTTCATACTTTATTACTTCATACTGCATTACTTCACACTGCATTACTTCATACTGCATTACTCCATACTTTATTACTTCATACTGCATTACTTCACACTGCATTACTTCATACTTTATTACTTCATACTGCATTACTTCATACTTTATAACTTCATACTGCATTACTTCATACTGCATTACTTCATACTTTATTACTTCATACTGCATTACTTCATACTTTATTACTTCATACTGCATTACTTCATACTGCATTACTTCATACTTTATTACTTCACACTGCATTACTTCATACTTTATTACTTCATAGTGCATTACTCCATACTGCATTACTTCACACTGCATTACTTCACACTGCATTACTTCATACTGCATTACTTCATACTGCATTACTTCATACTTCATTACTTCATACTGCATTACTTCATACTTTATTACTTCATACTGCATTACTTCATACTTTATTACTTCATACTGCATTACTTCATGCTGCATTACTCCATACTTTATTACTTCATACTGCATTACTTCACACTGCATTACTTCATACTGCATTACTTCATACTGCATTACTCCATACTTTATTACTTCATACTGCATTACTTCACATTGCATTAATTCATACTGCATTACTCCATACTTTATTACTTCATACTGCATTACTTCACACTGCATTACTTCATACTTTATTACTTCATACTTTATTACTTCATACTGCATTACTTCACACTGCATTACTTCATACTGCATTACTCCATACTTTATTACTTCATACTGCATTACTTCACACTGCATTACTTCATACTTTATTACTTCATACTGCATTACTTCATACTGCATTACTTCATACTGCATTACTTCACACAGCATTACTTCATACTGCATTACTCCATACTTTATTACTTCATACTTTATTACTTCATACTGCATTACTTCACACTGCATTACTCCATACTTTATTACTTCATACTTTATGACTTCATACTTTATTACTTCATACTGCATTACTTCATACTGCATTACTTCACACTGCATTACTTCATACTGCATTACTTCACACTGCATTACTTCATACTTTATTACTTCATACTTTATTACTTCATACTGCATTACTTCACACTGCATTACTTCAGACTTTATTACTTCATACTGCATTACTTCATACTTTATAACTTCATACTGCATTACTTCATACTGCATTACTTCATACTTTATTACTTCATACTGCATTACTTCATACTGCATTACTTCATACTGCATTACTTCATACTTTATTACTTCATACTTTATAACTTCACTAACTGCATTACTTTATACTGCATTACTTCATACTGCATTACTTCATACTTTATTACTTCATACTGCATTACTTCATACTGTATTACTTCACACTGCATTACTTCATACTTTATTACTTCATACTGCATTACTTCATACTGCATTACTTCATACTTTATTACTTCATACTGCATTACGTCATACTGCATTACTTCACACTGCATTACTTCATATTTTATTACTTCATACTTTATTACTTCACACTGCATTACTTCATACTGCATTACTCCATACTGCATTACTTCATACTGCATTACTTCATACTGCATTACTCCATACTTTATTACTTCATACTGCATTACTTCATACTGCATTACTCCATACTTTATTACTTCATACTGCATTACTTCATACTGCATTACTCCATACTTTATTACTTCATACTGCATTACTTCACACTGCATTACTTCATACTGCATTACTTCATACTGCATTACTTCGTACTGCATTACTTCGTACTGCATTACTTCACACTGCATTACTTCATACTGCATTACTCCATACTGCATTACTCCATACTTTATTACTTCATACTGCATTACTTCATACTGCATTACTTCATACTGCATTACTTCACACTGCATTACTTCATACTACATTACTTCATACTGCATTACTTCACACTGCATTACTTCATACTGCATTACTTCATACTGCATTACTTCATACTTTATTACTTCATACTGCATTACTTCATACTTTATTACTTCATACTGCATTACTTCATACTGCATTACTCCATACTTTATTACTTCATACTGCATTACTTCACACTGCATTACTTCATACTTTATTACTTCATAATGCATTACTTCATACTGCATTACTTCATACTGCATTACTTCACACTGCATTACTTCATACTGCATTACTTCATACTTTATTACTTCATAATGCATTACTTCATACTGCATTACTTCATACTGCATTACTTCACACTGCATTACTTCATACTGCATTACTTCATACTGCATTACTTCATACTTTATTACTTCATACTGCATTACTTCACACTGCATTACTTCATACTGCATTACTTCATACTGCATTACTTCATACTTTATTACTTCATACTGCATTACTTCAGACTGCATTACTTCATACTGCATTACTCCATACTTTATTACTTCATACTGCATTACTTCACACTGCATTACTTCATACTGCATTACTTCATACTGCATTACTCCATACTTTATTACTTCATACTGCATTACTTCACACTGCATTACTTCAGACTGCATTACTTCATACTGCATTACTCCATACTTTATTCCTTCATACTGCATTACTTCACACTGCATTACTTCATACTGCATTACTTCATACTGCATTACTCCATACTTTATTACTTCATACTGCATTACTTCACACTGCATTACTTCATACTGCATTACTTCATACTGCATTACTCCATACTTTATTCCTTCATACTGCATTACTTCACACTGCATTACTTCATACTGCATTACTTCATACTGCATTACTTCATACTGCATTACTTCATACTGCATTACTCCATACTTTATTACTTCATACTGCATTACTTCATACTGCATTACTCCATACTTTATTACTTCATACTGCATTACTTCATACTGCATTACTCCATACTGTATTACTTCATACTGCATGACTTCACACTGCATTACTTCATACAGCATTACTCCATACTTTATTACTTCATACTGCATTACTTCACACCGCATTACTTCATACTTTATTACTTCATACTTTATTACTCCATACAGCATTACTTCACACTGCATTACCTCATACTGCATTACTTCACACTGCATTACTTCATACTTTATTACTTCATACTGCATTACTTCACACTGCATTACTTCATACTGCATTACTTCACACTGCATTACTTCATACTGCATTACTGCACACTGCATTACTTCATACTGCATTACATCATACTGCATTACTCCATACTGCATTACTTCACACTGTATTACTTCACACTGCATTACTTCATACTGCATTACTTCATACTGCATTACTTCATACTTCATTACTTCATACTGCATTACTTCATACTTTATTACTTCATACTGCATTACTTCATACTGCATTACTCCATACTTTATTACTTCATACTGCATTACTTCACACTGCATTACTTCATACTGCATTACTCCATACTTTATTACTTCATACTGCATTACTTCACACTGCATTACTTCATACTTTATTACTTCATACTTTATTACTTCATACTGCATTACTTCACACTGCATTACTTCATACTGCATTACTCCATACTTTACTACTTCATACTGCATTACTTCACACTGCATTACTTCATACTTTATTACTTCATACTGCATTACTTCATACTTTATAACTTCATACTGCATTACTTCATACTGCATTACTTCATACTTTATTACTTCATACTGCATTACTTCATACTTTATTACTTCATACTGCATTACTTCATACTTTATTACTTCATACTGCATTACTTCATACTGCATTACTTCATACTTTATTACTTCATACTGCATTACTTCATACTTTATTACTTCATACTGCATTACTTCATACTTTATTACTTCATACTGCATTACTTCATACTGCATTACTTCATACTTTATTACTTCATACTGCATTACTTCATACTTTATTACTTCATACTTTATTACTTCATACTGCATTACTTCATACTGCATTACTTCACACTGCATTACTTCATACTTTATTACTTCATACTGCATTACTTCATACTGCATTACTTCACACTGCATTACTTCATACTGCATTACTTCACACTGCATTACTTCATACTGCATTACTTCATACTGCATTACTCCATACTGCATTACTTCACACTGCATTACTTCACACTGCATTACTTCATACTGCATTACTTCATACTGCATTAATTCATACTTCATTACTTCATACTGCATTACTTCATACTTTATTACTTCATACTGCATTACTTCATACTGCATTACTCCATACTTTATTACTTCATACTGCATTACTTCACACTGCATTAATTCATACTGCATTACTCCATACTTTATTACTTCATACTGCATTACTTCACACTGCATTACTTCATACTTTATTACTTCATACTTTATTACTTCATACTGCATTACTTCACACTGCATTACTTCATACTGCATTACTCCATACTTTATTACTTCATACTGCATTACTTCACACTGCATTACTTCATACTTTATTACTTCATACTGCATTACTTCATACTGCATTACTTCATACTGCATTACTTCACACTGCATTACTTCATACTGCATTACTGCATACTTTATTACTTCATACTGCATTACTTCACACTGCATTACTCCATACTTTATTACTTCATACTTTATGACTTCATACTTTATTACTTCATACTGCATTACTTCATACTGCATTACTTCACACTGCATTACTTCATACTGCATTACTTCACACTGCATTACTTCATACTTTATTACTTCATACTTTATTACTTCATACTGCATTACTTCACACTGCATTACTTCATACTTTATTACTTCATACTGCATTACTTCATACTTTATAACTTCATACTGCATTACTTCATACTGCATTACTTCATACTTTATTACTTCATACTGCATTACTTCATACTGCATTACTTCATACTGCATTACTTCATACTTTATTACTTCATACTTTATAACTTCACTAACTGCATTACTTTATACTGCATTACTTCATACTGCATTACTTCATACTGCATTACTTCATACTTTATTACTTCATACTGCATTACTTCATACTGTATTACTTCATACTGCATTACTTCACACTGCATTACTTCATACTTTATTACTTCATACTGCATTACTTCATACTTTATTACTTCATACTGCATTACTTCATACTTTATTACTTCATACTGCATTACTTCATACTGCATTAGTTCACACTGCATTACTTCATACTTTATTACTTCATACTGCATTACGTCATACTGCATTACTTCACACTGCATTACTTCACACTGCATTACTTCATACTTTATTACTTCATACTGCATTACTTCATACTTTATTACTTCATACTGCATTACTTCATACTTTATTACTTCATACTGCATTACTTCACACTGCATTACTTCATACTTTATTACTTCATACTTTATTACTTCATACTGCATTACTTCACACTGCATTACTTCATACTGCATTACTCCATACTTTACTACTTCATACTGCATTACTTCACACTGCATTACTTCATACTTTATTACTTCATACTGCATTACTTCATACTTTATAACTTCATACTGCATTACTTCATACTGCATTACTTCATACTTTATTACTTCATACTGCATTACTTCATACTTTATTACTTCATACTGCATTACTTCATACTTTATTACTTCATACTGCATTACTTCATACTGCATTACTTCATACTTTATTACTTCACACTGCATTACTTCATACTGCATTACTCCATACTTTATTACTTCATACTGCATTACTTCACACTGCATTACTTCATACTTTATTACTTCATACTTTATTACTTCATACTGCATTACTTCACACTGCATTACTTCATACTGCATTACTCCATACTTTACTACTTCATACTGCATTACTTCACACTGCATTACTTCATACTGCATTACTCCATACTGCATTACTTCATACTGCATTACTTCACACTGCATTACTTCATACTTCATTACTTCATACTGCATTACTTCACACTGCATTACTTCATACTGCATTACTTCATACTGCATTACTTCACACTGCATTACTTCATACTGCATTACTTCATACTGCATTACTTCATACTTTATTACTTCATACTGCATTACTTCATACTTTATTACTTCATACTGCATTACTTCATACTGCATTACTCCATACTTTATTACTTCATACTGCATTACTTCACACTGCATTACTTCATACTTTATTACTTCATAATGCATTACTTAATACTGCATTACTTCATACTGCATTACTTCACACTGCATTACTTCATACTGCATTACTTCATACTTTATTACTTCATAATGCATTACTTCATACTGCATTACTTCATACTGCATTACTTCACACTGCATTACTTCATACTGCATTACTCCATACTGCATTACTTCATACTGCATTACTTCATACTGCATTACTTCATACTTTATTACTTCATACTGCATTACTTCACACTGCATTACTTCATACTGCATTACTTCATACTGCATTACTTCATACTTTATTACTTCATACTGCATTACTTCACACTGCATTACTTCATACTGCATTACTCCATACTTTATTACTTCATACTGCATTACTTCACACTGCATTACTTCATACTGCATTACTTCATACTGCATTACTCCATACTTTATTACTTCATACTGCATTACTTCACACTGCATTACTTCATACTGCATTACTTCATACTGCATTACTCCATACTTTATTACTTCATACTGCATTATTTCACACTGCATTACTTCATACTGCATTACTTCATACTGCATTACTTCATACTGCATTACTCCATACTTTATTACTTCATACTGCATTACTTCATACTGCATTACTCCATACTTTATTACTTCATACTGCATTACTTCATACTGCATTACTCCATACTGTATTACTTCATACTGCATGACTTCACACTGCATTACTTCATACAGCATTACTCCATACTTTATTACTTCATACTGCATTACTTCACACCGCATTACTTCATACTTTATTACTTCATACTTTATTACTCCATACAGCATTACTTCACACTGCATTACCTCATACTGCATTACTTCACACTGCATTACTTCATACTTTATTACTTCATACTGCATTACTTCACACTGCATTACTTCATACTGCATTACTTCACACTGCATTACTTCATACTGCATTACTGCACACTGCATTACTTCATACTGCATTACTTCATACTGCATTACTCCATACTGCATTACTTCACACTGCATTACTTCACACTGCATTACTTCATACTGCATTACTTCATACTGCATTACTTCATACTTCATTACTTCATACTGCATTACTTCATACTTTATTACTTCATACTGCATTACTTCATACTGCATTACTCCATACTTTATTACTTCATACTGCATTACTTCACACTGCATTACTTCATACTGCATTACTCCATACTTTATTACTTCATACTGCATTACTTCACACTGCATTACTTCATACTTTATTACTTCATACTTTATTACTTCATACTGCATTACTTCACACTGCATTACTTCATACTGCATTACTCCATACTTTATTACTTCATACTGCATTACTTCACACTGCATTACTTCATACTTTATTACTTCATACTGCATTACTTCATACTTTATAACTTCATACTGCATTACTTCATACTGCATTACTTCATACTTTATTACTTCATACTGCATTACTTCATACTTTATTACTTCATACTGCATTACTTCATACTGCATTACTTCATACTTTATTACTTCACACTGCATTACTTCATACTTTATTACTTCATAGTGCATTACTTCATAGTGCATTACTTCATACTGCATTACTCCATACTGCATTACTTCACACTGCATTACTTCACACTGCATTACTTCATACTGCATTATTTCATACTGCATTACTTCATACTTCATTACTTCATACTGCATTACTTCATACTTTATTACTTCATACTGCATTACTTCATACTGCATTACTCCATACTTTATTACTTCATACTGCATTACTTCACACTGCATTACTTCATACTGCATTACTTCATACTGCATTACTCCATACTTTATTACTTCATACTGCATTACTTCACACTGCATTAATTCATACTGCATTACTCCATACTTTATTACTTCATACTGCATTACTTCACACTGCATTACTTCATACTTTATTACTTCATACTTTATTACTTCATACTGCATTACTTCACACTGCATTACTTCATACTGCATTACTCCATACTTTATTACTTCATACTGCATTACTTCACACTGCATTACTTCATACTTTATTACTTCATACTGCATTACTTCATACTGCATTACTTCACACTGCATTACTTCATACTGCATTACTCCATACTTTATTACTTCATACTGCATTACTTCACACTGCATTACTTCATACTTTATTACTTCATACTGCATTACTTCATACTTTATAACTTCATACTGCATTACTTCATACTGCATTACTTCATACTTTATTACTTCATACTTTATTACTTCATACTGCATTACTTCATACTTTATTACTTCATACTGCATTACTTCACACTGCATTACTTCATACTGCATTACTCCATACTTTATTACTTCATACTGCATTACTTCACACTGCATTACTTCATACTTTATTACTTCATACTGCATTACTTCATACTTTATAACTTCATACTGCATTACTTCATACTGCATTACTTCATACTTTATTACTTCATACTGCATTACTTCATACTTTATTACTTCATACTGCATTACTTCATACTGCATTACTTCATACTTTATTACTTCACACTGCATTACTTCATACTTTATTACTTCATAGTGCATTACTCCATACTGCATTACTTCACACTGCATTACTTCACACTGCATTACTTCATACTGCATTACTTCATACTGCATTACTTCATACTTCATTACTTCATACTGCATTACTTCATACTTTATTACTTCATACTGCATTACTTCATACTTTATTACTTCATACTGCATTACTTCATACTGCATTACTTCACACTGCATTACTTCATACTTTATTACTTCATACTTTATTACTTCATACTGCATTACTTCACACTGCATTACTTCATACTGCATTACTCCATACTTTATTACTTCATACTGCATTACTTCACACTGCATTACGTCATACTTTATTACTTCATACTGCATTACTTCATACTGCATTACTTCATACTGCATTACTTCACACTGCATTACTTCATACTGCATTACTCCATACTTTATTACTTCATACTTTATTACTTCATACTGCATTACTTCACACTGCATTACTCCATACTTTATTACTTCATACTTTATGACTTCATACTTTATTACTTCATACTGCATTACTTCATACTGCATTACTTCACACTGCATTACTTCATACTGCATTACTTCACACTGCATTACTTCATACTTTATTACTTCATACTTTATTACTTCATACTGCATTACTTCACACTGCATTACTTCAGACTTTATTACTTCATACTGCATTACTTCATACTTTATAACTTCATACTGCATTACTTCATACTGCATTACTTCATACTTTATTACTTCATACTGCATTACTTCATACTGCATTACTTCATACTGCATTACTTCATACTTTATTACTTCATACTTTATAACTTCACTAACTGCATTACTTTATACTGCATTACTTCATACTGCATTACTTCATACTTTATTACTTCATACTGCATTACTTCATACTGTATTACTTCACACTGCATTACTTCATACTTTATTACTTCATACTGCATTACTTCATACTGCATTACTTCATACTTTATTACTTCATACTGCATTACGTCATACTGCATTACTTCACACTGCATTACTTCATATTTTATTACTTCATACTTTATTACTTCACACTGCATTACTTCATACTGCATTACTCCATACTGCATTACTTCATACTGCATTACTTCATACTGCATTACTCCATACTTTATTACTTCATACTGCATTACTTCATACTGCATTACTCCATACTTTATTACTTCATACTGCATTACTTCATACTGCATTACTCCATACTTTATTACTTCATACTGCATTACTTCACACTGCATTACTTCATACTGCATTACTTCATACTGCATTACTTCGTACTGCATTACTTCGTACTGCATTACTTCACACTGCATTACTTCATACTGCATTACTCCATACTGCATTACTCCATACTTTATTACTTCATACTGCATTACTTCATACTGCATTACTTCATACTGCATTACTTCACACTGCATTACTTCATACTGCATTACTTCATACTGCATTACTTCACACTGCATTACTTCATACTGCATTACTTCATACTGCATTACTTCATACTTTATTACTTCATACTGCATTACTTCATACTTTATTACTTCATACTGCATTACTTCATACTGCATTACTCCATACTTTATTACTTCATACTGCATTACTTCACACTGCATTACTTCATACTTTATTACTTCATAATGCATTACTTCATACTGCATTACTTCATACTGCATTACTTCACACTGCATTACTTCATACTGCATTACTTCATACTTTATTACTTCATAATGCATTACTTCATACTGCATTACTTCATACTGCATTACTTCACACTGCATTACTTCATACTGCATTACTTCATACTGCATTACTTCATACTTTATTACTTCATACTGCATTACTTCACACTGCATTACTTCATACTGCATTACTTCATACTGCATTACTTCATACTTTATTACTTCATACTGCATTACTTCAGACTGCATTACTTCATACTGCATTACTCCATACTTTATTACTTCATACTGCATTACTTCACACTGCATTACTTCATACTGCATTACTCCATACTTTATTACTTCATACTGCATTACTTCACACTGCATTACTTCATACTGCATTACTTCATACTGCATTACTCCATACTTTATTCCTTCATACTGCATTACTTCACACTGCATTACTTCATACTGCATTACTTCATACTGCATTACTTCATACTGCATTACTTCATACTGCATTACTCCATACTTTATTACTTCATACTGCATTACTTCATACTGCATTACTCCATACTTTATTACTTCATACTGCATTACTTCATACTGCATTACTCCATACTGTATTACTTCATACTGCATGACTTCACACTGCATTACTTCATACAGCATTACTTCACACTGCATTACCTCATACTGCATTACTTCACACTGCAGTACTTCATACTTTATTACTGCATACTGCATTACTTCACACTGCATTACTTCATACTGCATTACGTCACACTGCATTACTTCATACTGCATTACTGCACACTGCATTACTTCATACTGCATTACTTCATACTGCATTACTCCATACTGCATTACTTCACACTGCATTACTTCACACTGCATTACTTCCTACTGCATTACTTCATACTGCATTACTTCATACTTCATTACTTCATACTGCATTACTTCATACTTTATTACTTCATACTGCATTACTTCATACTGCATTACTCCATACTTTATTACTTCATACTGCATTACTTCACACTGCATTACTTCATACTGCATTACTCCATACTTTATTACTTCATACTGCATTACTTCACACTGCATTACTTCATACTGCATTACTTCATACTGCATTACTCCATACTTTATTCCTTCATACTGCATTACTTCACACTGCATTACTTCATACTGCATTACTTCATACTGCATTACTTCATACTGCATTACTTCATACTGCATTACTCCATACTTTATTACTTCATACTGCATTACTTCATACTGCATTACTCCATACTGCATTACTTCACACTGCATTACTTCACACTGCATTACTTCCTACTGCATTACTTCATACTGCATTACTTCATACTTCATTACTTCATACTGCATTACTTCATACTTTATTACTTCATACTGCATTACTTCATACTGCATTACTCCATACTTTATTACTTCATACTGCATTACTTCACACTGCATTACTTCATACTGCATTACTCCATACTTTATTACTTCATACTGCATTACTTCACACTGCATTACTTCATACTGCATTACTTCATACTGCATTACTCCATACTTTATTCCTTCATACTGCATTACTTCACACTGCATTACTTCATACTGCATTACTTCATACTGCATTACTTCATACTGCATTACTTCATACTGCATTACTCCATACTTTATTACTTCATACTGCATTACTTCATACTGCATTACTCCATACTTTATTACTTCATACTGCATTACTTCATACTGCATTACTCCATACTGTATTACTTCATACTGCATGACTTCACACTGCATTACTTCATACAGCATTACTTCACACTGCATTACCTCATACTGCATTACTTCACACTGCAGTACTTCATACTTTATTACTGCATACTGCATTACTTCACACTGCATTACTTCATACTGCATTACGTCACACTGCATTACTTCATACTGCATTACTGCACACTGCATTACTTCATACTGCATTACTTCATACTGCATTACTCCATACTGCATTACTTCACACTGCATTACTTCACACTGCATTACTTCCTACTGCATTACTTCATACTGCATTACTTCATACTTCATTACTTCATACTGCATTACTTCATACTTTATTACTTCATACTGCATTACTTCATACTGCATTACTCCATACTTTATTACTTCATACTGCATTACTTCACACTGCATTACTTCATACTGCATTACTCCATACTTTATTACTTCATACTGCATTACTTCACACTGCATTACTTCATACTTTATTACTTCATACTTTATTACTTCATACTGCGTTACTTCACACTGCATTACTTCATACTGCATTACTCCATACTTTATTACTTCATACTGCATTACTTCACACTGCATTACTTCATACTTTATTACTTCATACTGCATTACTTCATACTTTATAACTTCATACTGCATTACTTCATACTGCATTACTTCATACTTTATTACTTCATACTGCATTACTTCATACTTTATTACTTCATACTGCATTACTTCATACTGCATTACTTCATACTTTATTACTTCACACTGCATTACTTCATACTTTATTACTTCATAGTGCATTACTTCATAGTGCATTACTTCATACTGCATTACTCCATACTGCATTACTTCACACTGCATTACTTCACACTGCATTACTTCATACTGCATTATTTCATACTGCATTACTTCATACTTCATTACTTCATACTGCATTACTTCATACTTTATTACTTCATACTGCATTACTTCATACTGCATTACTCCATACTTTATTACTTCATACTGCATTACTTCACACTGCATTACTTCATACTGCATTACTTCATACTGCATTACTCCATACTTTATTACTTCATACTGCATTACTTCACACTGCATTAATTCATACTGCATTACTCCATACTTTATTACTTCATACTGCATTACTTCACACTGCATTACTTCATACTTTATTACTTCATACTGCATTACTTCACACTGCATTACTTCATACTGCATTACTCCATACTTTATTACTTCATACTGCATTACTTCACACTGCATTACTTCATACTTTATTACTTCATACTGCATTACTTCATACTGCATTACTTCACACTGCATTACTTCATACTGCATTACTCCATACTTTATTACTTCATACTGCATTACTTCACACTGCATTACTTCATACTTTATTACTTCATACTGCATTACTTCATACTTTATAACTTCATACTGCATTACTTCATACTGCATTACTTCATACTTTATTACTTCATACTTTATTACTTCATACTGCATTACTTCATACTTTATTACTTCATACTGCATTACTTCACACTGCATTACTTCATACTGCATTACTCCATACTTTATTACTTCATACTGCATTACTTCACACTGCATTACTTCATACTTTATTACTTCATACTGCATTACTTCATACTTTATTACTTCATACTGCATTACTTCATACTGCATTACTTCATACTTTATTACTTCACACTGCATTACTTCATACTTTATTACTTCATAGTGCATTACTCCATACTGCATTACTTCACACTGCATTACTTCACACTGCATTACTTCATACTGCATTACTTCATACTGCATTACTTCATACTTCATTACTTCATACTGCATTACTTCATACTTTATTACTTCATACTGCATTACTTCATACTTTATTACTTCATACTGCATTACTTCATGCTGCATTACTCCATACTTTATTACTTCATACTGCATTACTTCACACTGCATTACTTCATACTGCATTACTTCATACTGCATTACTCCATACTTTATTACTTCATACTGCATTACTTCACATTGCATTAATTCATACTGCATTACTCCATACTTTATTACTTCATACTGCATTACTTCACACTGCATTACTTCATACTTTACTACTTCATACTTTATTACTTCATACTGCATTACTTCACACTGCATTACTTCATACTGCATTACTCCATACTTTATTACTTCATACTGCATTACTTCACACTGCATTACTTCATACTTTATTACTTCATACTGCATTACTTCATACTGCATTACTTCATACTGCATTACTTCACACAGCATTACTTCATACTGCATTACTCCATACTTTATTACTTCATACTTTATTACTTCATACTGCATTACTTCACACTGCATTACTCCATACTTTATTACTTCATACTTTATGACTTCATACTTTATTACTTCATACTGCATTACTTCATACTGCATTACTTCACACTGCATTACTTCATACTGCATTACTTCACACTGCATTACTTCATACTTTATTACTTCATACTTTATTACTTCATACTGCATTACTTCACACTGCATTACTTCAGACTTTATTACTTCATACTGCATTACTTCATACTTTATAACTTCATACTGCATTACTTCATACTGCATTACTTCATACTTTATTACTTCATACTGCATTACTTCATACTGCATTACTTCATACTGCATTACTTCATACTTTATTACTTCATACTTTATAACTTCACTAACTGCATTACTTTATACTGCATTACTTCATACTGCATTACTTCATACTTTATTACTTCATACTGCATTACTTCATACTGTATTACTTCACACTGCATTACTTCATACTTTATTACTTCATACTGCATTACTTCATACTGCATTACTTCATACTTTATTACTTCATACTGCATTACGTCATACTGCATTACTTCACACTGCATTACTTCATATTTTATTACTTCATACTTTATTACTTCACACTGCATTACTTCATACTGCATTACTCCATACTGCATTACTTCATACTGCATTACTTCATACTGCATTACTCCATACTTTATTACTTCATACTGCATTACTTCTTACTGCATTACTCCATACTTTATTACTTCATACTGCATTACTTCATACTGCATTACTCCATACTTTATTACTTCATACTGCATTACTTCACACTGCATTACTTCATACTGCATTACTTCATACTGCATTACTTCGTACTGCATTACTTCGTACTGCATTACTTCACACTGCATTACTTCATACTGCATTACTCCATACTGCATTACTCCATACTTTATTACTTCATACTGCATTACTTCATACTGCATTACTTCATACTGCATTACTTCACACTGCATTACTTCATACTGCATTACTTCATACTGCATTACTTCACACTGCATTACTTCATACTGCATTACTTCATACTGCATTACTTCATACTTTATTACTTCATACTGCATTACTTCATACTTTATTACTTCATACTGCATTACTTCATACTGCATTACTCCATACTTTATTACTTCATACTGCATTACTTCACACTGCATTACTTCATACTTTATTACTTCATAATGCATTACTTCATACTGCATTACTTCATACTGCATTACTTCACACTGCATTACTTCATACTGCATTACTTCATACTTTATTACTTCATAATGCATTACTTCATACTGCATTACTTCATACTGCATTACTTCACACTGCATTACTTCATACTGCATTACTTCATACTGCATTACTTCATACTTTATTACTTCATACTGCATTACTTCACACTGCATTACTTCATACTGCATTACTTCATACTGCATTACTTCATACTTTATTACTTCATACTGCATTACTTCAGACTGCATTACTTCATACTGCATTACTCCATACTTTATTACTTCATACTGCATTACTTCACACTGCATTACTTCATACTGCATTACTTCATACTGCATTACTCCATACTTTATTACTTCATACTGCATTACTTCACACTGCATTACTTCAGACTGCATTACTTCATACTGCATTACTCCATACTTTATTCCTTCATACTGCATTACTTCACACTGCATTACTTCATACTGCATTACTTCATACTGCATTACTCCATACTTTATTACTTCATACTGCATTACTTCACACTGCATTACTTCATACTGCATTACTTCATACTGCATTACTCCATACTTTATTCCTTCATACTGCATTACTTCACACTGCATTACTTCATACTGCATTACTTCATACTGCATTACTTCATACTGCATTACTTCATACTGCATTACTCCATACTTTATTACTTCATACTGCATTACTTCATACTGCATTACTCCATACTTTATTACTTCATACTGCATTACTTCATACTGCATTACTCCATACTGTATTACTTCATACTGCATGACTTCACACTGCATTACTTCATACAGCATTACTCCATACTTTATTACTTCATACTGCATTACTTCACACCGCATTACTTCATACTTTA
Organism: Notolepis coatsorum; assembly: GCF_963971535.1. Classification (NCBI taxonomy): domain Eukaryota; kingdom Metazoa; phylum Chordata; class Actinopteri; order Aulopiformes; family Paralepididae; genus Notolepis; species Notolepis coatsorum. Next base: position 68,648,673 of record NC_140173.1, read on the forward strand.
TTACTTCATACTTTATTACTCCATACAGCATTACTTCACACTGCATTACCTCATACTGCATTACTTCACACTGCATTACTTCATACTTTATTACTTCATACTGCATTACTTCACACTGCATTACTTCATACTGCATTACTTCACACTGCATTACTTCATACTGCATTACTGCACACTGCATTACTTCATACTGCATTACATCATACTGCATTACTCCATACTGCATTACTTCACACTGTATTACTTCACACTGCATTACTTCATACTGCATTACTTCATACTGCATTACTTCATACTTCATTACTTCATACTGCATTACTTCATACTTTATTACTTCATACTGCATTACTTCATACTGCATTACTCCATACTTTATTACTTCATACTGCATTACTTCACACTGCATTACTTCATACTGCATTACTCCATACTTTATTACTTCATACTGCATTACTTCACACTGCATTACTTCATACTTTATTACTTCATACTTTATTACTTCATACTGCATTACTTCACACTGCATTACTTCATACTGCATTACTCCATACTTTACTACTTCATACTGCATTACTTCACACTGCATTACTTCATACTTTATTACTTCATACTGCATTACTTCATACTTTATAACTTCATACTGCATTACTTCATACTGCATTACTTCATACTTTATTACTTCATACTGCATTACTTCATACTTTATTACTTCATACTGCATTACTTCATACTTTATTACTTCATACTGCATTACTTCATACTGCATTACTTCATACTTTATTACTTCATACTGCATTACTTCATACTTTATTACTTCATACTGCATTACTTCATACTTTATTACTTCATACTGCATTACTTCATACTGCATTACTTCATACTTTATTACTTCATACTGCATTACTTCATACTTTATTACTTCATACTTTATTACTTCATACTGCATTACTTCATACTGCATTACTTCACACTGCATTACTTCATACTTTATTACTTCATACTGCATTACTTCATACTGCATTACTTCACACTGCATTACTTCATACTGCATTACTTCACACTGCATTACTTCATACTGCATTACTTCATACTGCATTACTCCATACTGCATTACTTCACACTGCATTACTTCACACTGCATTACTTCATACTGCATTACTTCATACTGCATTAATTCATACTTCATTACTTCATACTGCATTACTTCATACTTTATTACTTCATACTGCATTACTTCATACTGCATTACTCCATACTTTATTACTTCATACTGCATTACTTCACACTGCATTAATTCATACTGCATTACTCCATACTTTATTACTTCATACTGCATTACTTCACACTGCATTACTTCATACTTTATTACTTCATACTTTATTACTTCATACTGCATTACTTCACACTGCATTACTTCATACTGCATTACTCCATACTTTATTACTTCATACTGCATTACTTCACACTGCATTACTTCATACTTTATTACTTCATACTGCATTACTTCATACTGCATTACTTCATACTGCATTACTTCACACTGCATTACTTCATACTGCATTACTGCATACTTTATTACTTCATACTGCATTACTTCACACTGCATTACTCCATACTTTATTACTTCATACTTTATGACTTCATACTTTATTACTTCATACTGCATTACTTCATACTGCATTACTTCACACTGCATTACTTCATACTGCATTACTTCACACTGCATTACTTCATACTTTATTACTTCATACTTTATTACTTCATACTGCATTACTTCACACTGCATTACTTCATACTTTATTACTTCATACTGCATTACTTCATACTTTATAACTTCATACTGCATTACTTCATACTGCATTACTTCATACTTTATTACTTCATACTGCATTACTTCATACTGCATTACTTCATACTGCATTACTTCATACTTTATTACTTCATACTTTATAACTTCACTAACTGCATTACTTTATACTGCATTACTTCATACTGCATTACTTCATACTGCATTACTTCATACTTTATTACTTCATACTGCATTACTTCATACTGTATTACTTCATACTGCATTACTTCACACTGCATTACTTCATACTTTATTACTTCATACTGCATTACTTCATACTTTATTACTTCATACTGCATTACTTCATACTTTATTACTTCATACTGCATTACTTCATACTGCATTAGTTCACACTGCATTACTTCATACTTTATTACTTCATACTGCATTACGTCATACTGCATTACTTCACACTGCATTACTTCACACTGCATTACTTCATACTTTATTACTTCATACTGCATTACTTCATACTTTATTACTTCATACTGCATTACTTCATACTTTATTACTTCATACTGCATTACTTCACACTGCATTACTTCATACTTTATTACTTCATACTTTATTACTTCATACTGCATTACTTCACACTGCATTACTTCATACTGCATTACTCCATACTTTACTACTTCATACTGCATTACTTCACACTGCATTACTTCATACTTTATTACTTCATACTGCATTACTTCATACTTTATAACTTCATACTGCATTACTTCATACTGCATTACTTCATACTTTATTACTTCATACTGCATTACTTCATACTTTATTACTTCATACTGCATTACTTCATACTTTATTACTTCATACTGCATTACTTCATACTGCATTACTTCATACTTTATTACTTCACACTGCATTACTTCATACTGCATTACTCCATACTTTATTACTTCATACTGCATTACTTCACACTGCATTACTTCATACTTTATTACTTCATACTTTATTACTTCATACTGCATTACTTCACACTGCATTACTTCATACTGCATTACTCCATACTTTACTACTTCATACTGCATTACTTCACACTGCATTACTTCATACTTTATTACTTCATACTGCATTACTTCATACTTTATAACTTCATACTGCATTACTTCATACTGCATTACTTCATACTTTATTACTTCATACTGCATTACTTCATACTTTATTACTTCATACTGCATTACTTCATACTTTATTACTTCATACTGCATTACTTCATACTGCATTACTTCATACTTTATTACTTCATACTGCATTACTTCATACTTTATTACTTCATACTGCATTACTTCATACTTTATTACTTCATACTGCATTACTTCATACTGCATTACTTCATACTTTATTACTTCATACTGCATTACTTCATACTTTATTACTTCATACTTTATTACTTCATACTGCATTACTTCACACTGCATTACTTCATACTGCATTACTTCATACTGCATTACTTCATACTGCATTACTTCATACTGCATTACTCCATACTTTATTACTTCATACTGCATTACTTCACACTGCATTACTTCATACTGCATTACTTCATACTGCATTACTCCATACTGCATTACTTCACACTGCATTACTTCACACTGCATTACTTCATACTGCATTACTTCATACTGCATTAATTCATACTTCATTACTTCATACTGCATTACTTCATACTTTATTACTTCATACTGCATTACTTCATACTGCATTACTCCATACTTTATTACTTCATACTGCATTACTTCACACTGCATTAATTCATACTGCATTACTCCATACTTTATTACTTCATACTGCATTACTTCACACTGCATTACTTCATACTTTATTACTTCATACTTTATTACTTCATACTGCATTACTTTACACTGCATTACTTCATACTGCATTACTCCATACTTTATTACTTCATACTGCATTACTTCACACTGCATTACTTCATACTTTATTACTTCATACTGCATTACTTCATACTGCATTACTTCATACTGCATTACTTCACACTGCATTACTTCATACTGCATTACTCCATACTTTATTATCTCATACTGCATTACTTCACACTGCATTACTCCATACTTTATTACTTCATACTTTATGACTTCATACTTTATTACTTCATACTGCATTACTTCATACTGCATTACTTCACACTGCATTACTTCATACTGCATTACTTCACACTGCATTACTTCATACTTTATTACTTCATACTTTATTACTTCATACTGCATTACTTCACACTGCATTACTTCATACTTTATTACTTCATACTGCATTACTTCATACTTTATAACTTCATACTGCATTACTTCATACTGCATTACTTCATACTTTATTACTTCATACTGCATTACTTCATACTTTATTACTTCATACTTTATAACTTCACTAACTGCATTACTTTATACTGCATTACTTCATACTGCATTACTTCATACTGCATTACTTCATACTTTATTACTTCATACTGCATTACTTCATACTGTATTACTTCATACTGCATTACTTCACACTGCATTACTTCATACTTTATTACTTCATACTGCATTACTTCATACTTTATTACTTCATACTGCATTACTTCATACTTTATAACTTCACTAACTGCATTACTTTATACTGCATTACTTCATACTGCATTACTTCATACTGCATTACTTCATACTTTATTACTTCATACTGCATTACTTCATACTGTATTACTTCACACTGCATTACTTCATACTGCATTACTTCATACTGCATTACTCCATACTGCATTACTTCACACTGCATTACTTCACACTGCATTACTTCATACTGCATTACTTCATACTGCATTAATTCATACTTCATTACTTCATACTGCATTACTTCATACTTTATTACTTCATACTGCATTACTTCATACTGCATTACTCCATACTTTATTACTTCATACTGCATTACTTCACACTGCATTAATTCATACTGCATTACTCCATACTTTATTACTTCATACTGCATTACTTCACACTGCATTACTTCATACTTTATTACTTCATACTTTATTACTTCATACTGCATTACTTTACACTGCATTACTTCATACTGCATTACTCCATACTTTATTACTTCATACTGCATTACTTCACACTGCATTACTTCATACTTTATTACTTCATACTGCATTACTTCATACTGCATTACTTCATACTGCATTACTTCACACTGCATTACTTCATACTGCATTACTCCATACTTTATTATCTCATACTGCATTACTTCACACTGCATTACTCCATACTTTATTACTTCATACTTTATGACTTCATACTTTATTACTTCATACTGCATTACTTCATACTGCATTACTTCACACTGCATTACTTCATACTGCATTACTTCACACTGCATTACTTCATACTTTATTACTTCATACTTTATTACTTCATACTGCATTACTTCACACTGCATTACTTCATACTTTATTACTTCATACTGCATTACTTCATACTTTATAACTTCATACTGCATTACTTCATACTGCATTACTTCATACTTTATTACTTCATACTGCATTACTTCATACTTTATTACTTCATACTTTATAACTTCACTAACTGCATTACTTTATACTGCATTACTTCATACTGCATTACTTCATACTGCATTACTTCATACTTTATTACTTCATACTGCATTACTTCATACTGTATTACTTCATACTGCATTACTTCACACTGCATTACTTCATACTTTATTACTTCATACTGCATTACTTCATACTTTATTACTTCATACTGCATTACTTCATACTTTATTACTTCATACTGCATTACTTCATACTGCATTAGTTCACACTGCATTACTTCATACTTTATTACTTCATACTGCATTACGTCATACTGCATTACTTCACACTGCATTACTTCATACTTTATTACTTCATACTTTATTACTTCACACTGCATTACTTCATACTGCATTACTTCATACTGCATTACTTCATACTGCATTACTTCATACTGCATTACTCCATACTTTATTACTTCATACTGCATTACTTCACACTGCATTACTTCATACTGCATTACCTCATACTGCATTACTTCATACTGCATTACTTCACACTGCATTACTTCATACTGCATTACTTCATACTTTATTACTTCATACTTTATTACTTCACACTGCATTACTTCATACTGCATTACTTCATACTGCATTACTTCATACTGCATTACTTCACACTGCATTACTTCGTAATGCATTACTTCACACTGCATTACTTCCTACTGCAGTACGCCATACTGCATTACTTCGTACTGCATTACTTCATACTGCATTACTTCACACTGCATTACTTCATACTGCATTACTTCATACTGCATTACTTCACACTGCATTACTTCACACTGCATTACTTCACACTGCATTACTCCATACTTTATTACTTCATACTGCATTACTTCATACTGCATTACTTCATACTTTATTACTTCATACTGCATTACTTCATACTTTATTACTTCATACTGCATTACTCCATACTTTATTACTTCATACTGCATTACTTCATACTTTATTACTTCATACTTTATTACTTCATTCTGCATTACTTCATACTTTATTACTTCATACTGCATTACTTCACACTGCATTACTTCATACTTTATTACTTCATACTGCATTACTTCATACTTTATTACTTCATACTTTATTACTTCATACTTTATTACTTCATACTGCATTACTTCACACTGCATTACTTCATACTGCATTACTTCACACTGCATTACTTCATACTTTATTACTTCATACTTTATTACTTCATACTGTGCATTACTTCATACTGCATTACTTCACACTGCATTACTTCATACTGCATTACTTCATACTGCATTACTTCACACTGCATTACTTCACACTGCATTACTTCATACTGTATTACTTCATAGTGCATTACTTCATAGTGCATTACTTCATACTGCATTACTCCATACTGCATTACTTCACACTGCATTACTTCACACTGCATTACTTCATACTGCATTACTTCATACTTCATTACTTCATACTGCATTACTTCATACTTTATTACTTCATACTTTATTACTTCATACTGCATTACTTCATACTGCATTACTTCACACTGCATTACTTCATACTTTATTACTTCATACTGCATTACTTCATACTGCATTACTTCACACTGCATTACTTCATACTGCATTACTTCACACTGCATTACTTCATACTGCATTACTTCATACTGCATTACTCCATACTGCATTACTTCACACTGCATTACTTCACACTGCATTACTTCACACTGCATTACTTCACATTGCATTACTTCATACTTTATTACTTCATACTTTATTACTTCATACTTTATTACTTCATACTTTATTACTTCATACTGCATTACTTCACACTGCATTACTCCATACTTTATTACTTCATACTTTATTACTTCATACTTTATTACTTCATACTGCATTACTTCATACTTTATTACTTCATACTGCATTACTTCACACTGCATTACTTCATACTTTATTACTTCATACTGCATTACTTCATACTTTATTACTTCATACTGCATTACTTCATACTGCATTACTTCATACTTTATTACTTCATACTGCATTACTTCATACTTTATTACTTCATACTGCATTACTTCATACTGTATTACTTCATACTGCATTACTTCATACTTTATTACTTCATACTGCATTACTTCATACTTTATTACTTCATACTGCATTACTTCATACTGCATTACTTCATACTTTATTACTTCATACTGCATTACGTCATACTTTATTACTTCATACTGCATTACTTCACACTGCATTACTTCATACTTTATTACTTCATACTGCATTACTTCATACTGCATTACTTCATACTTTATTACTTCATACTGCATTACTTCATACTTTATTACTTCATACTGCATCACTTCATACTTTATTACTTCATACTGCATTACTTCATACTGCATTACTTCACACTGCATTACTTCATACTTTATTACTTCACACTGCATTACTTCATACTGCATTACTTCACACTGCATTACTTCATACTTTATTACTTCATACTTTATTACTTCACACTGCATTACTTCACACTGCATTACTTCCCTACAGATACATAAAAGGGCTCACGATGCTGATGTCGAGTACAATGGAAACTTCTTCTCTATCATCCATGAGGAGGAGGCCCTAAGAGACAGACATTCTTTTGTGACACACACACACACACACACACACACACACACACACACACACACACACACACACACACACACACACATACACACACACGCATACATACGCACACACACCATAACACACATACACACACACACACGCACGAACGCACACACACACACACACACACACACACACACACACACACACACACACACACACACACACACACACACACACGCACGCACACACACCCACACACACACACACGCCCGCGCATACGCACACACAAACACTTAAGGATGGAATGTTGCAAATGGAAACCTGCATAACTTTCATTCCACCTCCTGTAGCTTGTCAAGTGGACACCTCACTGTTATATAAACCACAGTGAGTTGTTGTTCTTATCCCTTCTTTTACAGACAAGACCTTCTACCAGTAAGTCTTTCTACCAGTAAGTCTTTATACACATTATGTGACCATGCGACATTGGCTGAGGAGGTAGAGTATCTAGTCATCTGGTAGTCGGAAGGTTCCCGGTTCAATTACCGTTCCTCCTTTAGGGCAGCGTGTTGATGAGTCCTTGAGCAAGACACTATGATAAGACAAGATAATAAGATAAGATATTCCTTTATTGATCCCCTTGGGAAAATTCAGGCATCATAGCAGCATGGGGGGGGGGGGTCTGTAAATGTCTGGACAACAAAACAGTTAGGGTACAAACCCTCACCGGCACCTTGTGTATAATGTTTACCTTTACTCATAATATATTTTTTACATATATATATACAGTATATATATTATATAATTTTTTTAGTATTACCTAAAAAGTATAATTTTTCTCATATTTTTATATTCAGATTACATTGTATTGCCTATATTTATGTCTTTCTTATATTACCCTGTCCATACCTGTACCTCCCTTCCCCCATGCTGCTATGACGCCTGAATTTCCCCAAGGGGATCAATAAAGGAATATCTTAACCTTATTGACTGCCAGTTATGTGTCAAACTGAACTGGTACTTTCTTGACTCAAAGCCAGAGACTGGACAGAGAACCATCATTCCCCCAGAGCACAGAAGGAACCCACGATGCCACATGGTCCAGGTCAAAGACCTCACCCATAGCTGGACACGTTCAGCTAGAGGGGGCGTTCTGTAGTTTCACCCCCCTCCAGAAGAGGTCAGCTTAGCTTGTATTTACACCAGCCTGGTCTCCATTACCGGCCCAACCAGGAGGGTTACTCAATACGTACGCGTGATTTATTTCCGTAGCCTCTGTGAGCGAAGACGCTCTTTGATTGCAGCGAAGAAGAAAAAGACACTCTACGTCGAAAGAGGGCCTAAGCATAACCACTTCGAAAGAGGGCCTAAGCATAACCACTTCGAAAGAATGCCTAAGCATAACCACTTCGAAAGAGGGCCTAAGCATAACCACTTCGAAAGAATGCCTAAGCATAACCACTTCGAAAGAGGGCCTAAGCATAACCACTTCGAAAGAATGCCTAAGCATAACCACTTCGAAAGAATGCCTAAGCATAACCACTTCGAAGCAGAGAATATATGTACAAGGCGGAAGAAACCCTTCGGAGCTAAACCAGTCAGATAGGGTCTTTTCTTCTTCGCTGTACGCGGCCTAGCCAATCAGAGAGCGTCTTCGCAAACATAGGCTACGGAAAAAAATCACGTCAATACGTACATTTACATTTAGTCATCTAGCCCCAAGTCCCAACCATGGACTGTTCCAGCTGATGCGGTCTGGAAAGCACTATCGCAGCCACACAGCCAGAATCAACCGGCTGAAGAACAGTTTGTTCCCCCAAGCCATCAGACTCGTCAACAGAGCCCATTGACATCCTGTTATCCGCACTGCACACTTTTTAGAACTGTATATAGTCATCTTTATTTTGGTCATATTTTATCTTATTTTATTCTTATTCTATGCTCATTTTATTGTATTTATATTACTGAATGCTGGTTACTGAATGGTCTTTAATCTCTCACACTCAACAATAAAACCTCTCTTAAAAAAATATAAACAAAGATACAGTTTTTGAAAAGTATCAACATTTTATGCAAATTACATGCATTGCATTTTATATAAACGCTTCACAATCTACACAAATTGAACAAAATGAGTGCAGGAATTGCCCTTTAACTGCATTCAAACACATTTTGCTTTTAAACTAATTATTTGTATAAGAGTATACTACTTATTCTACTAGACTACATTAAAGGTGCTGTAAGTTATATTTAATTCGTAAATGTCTGGTCAGTAACATGGGTCTCCCAGTCCCTCCACACTGCAGTAAACACAAAATAATTTTGCTGGTATCCCTTCCCACTTTATCCAGGAGATAAAGAACCCTATCAGGAGATATCAGGAGAGAGAACCCTATTTTTTTCTTTTTTACTTATTTCAGTCCATCTAAAACCAAATGCTTGCTCACTGCCCTGGCAGTTATATAGCGTACTTGCATCGCGTTAAGCCATACCGAGATATACCTCATCTCATGTACCTATTGTACTCCATCAACGAAAAAAACAAATACACCCACCACCTGCCAGGCCCCGCCCCTATAGTGGCGTACTATAAAGTACTAGGCGTGGTCACCACTCACTCTTCCTCTATTTTCATTTCCATCATAGCGGCTGCAAGTCACCCTATGTAAACTAGTGCTATGAAAAGATTAGAGAAATTGCGTAATGTTGAATGCTTACCGGAGGTTTGCTTACCCCTGGAATCTTCGGGCATGTTTCAGCGACACGTCGGGCTTATTCTGATGTTTCCTCGTCTTGTGGCAGCAGATCGAGGAGCAGCGTGCAAGGTTTGGCTATCGAGCCGGCTTGTACACAGGTAGGCCCTGTGTCATCAGGCATTGATGTTGGTGTTAGTAATGCTGTGAAGTGTGTGTCGGCGCCAGGGGCGGGATGGCTTGGTGAAAGTTCCCATGAAGTGGACGGTTTCCGGGCGATCCTGGAGCATGCTGCTAACACTAATGCTACTGCTAATGCTAATGCTAATGCTGAAATGGGTCGTTGTTCTAACATTAATGAGGGTCAGTCGGTAGCTAATGTGGGGGGTTTTGCTGAGTCCTATTTACCCTTTTTACGGGTAAAAGGGTTGACAACAGGGTGCAGGCCAAGTGTACCGTGGCTAAGTAGCCAGGTAGCTTTGATCCTGTGCCCCGGCGGGGATGAACGATGTCCCACCCGGCCGATGCTTGAGAGCAAATCGACTCGGAGGGTGGCAGTATGGACGGATGAGTGTTATACTGCTGCAGGATGGTATTTAGCGGCGGCCAGTGTTATGGCTCAGCTGACTATTTTCCTGTCCACATTTCCTGTCGGGTAGTGGAGCTACGGGACCAGCCGACACTGTAAACATTAGAGATGCACCGAATGGGAAATTCTTGGCCGAAACCGATACCGAAAATAGGAAACAGTTGGCCGAAAACCGAAAGCCGAAAGGCCGAAAATGATTCATAGAATAGAATTTTTTTTTACCAATGTTGTTCAGCTACCTGATTATGGAAAAATATATGATTATGGCTAAACTTAACTTAAATAATAAATAATCACTATTATGGGTCATTTTGTATCACAAACAGTACTGTATTTGCAAATCTGGTATGTCATAAATGTATAGATGTAGCAGTACTGTCTATCTGTATGTCATGTATGTCCTGATGAATTGAAAATGGGGGACCCTGATGTAAACAAGATGAAAGTCTTTCTCTGGTCTGCATCCCCTTAACAATTGTGTGTATTGAGCTGTACTGTATTGTACCCATTCTGCAATCTGTTAATAAAGTTTTCAATCAATCAATCAATCAGAGAGAGAGAGAAAGAGAGAGAAAGAGAGAGAAAGAGAGAGGCGGACATCTGTGCTCTACTGAGCACACCTTTCTAGTCCCCAGATGACTTTGGCACAGTAGACAGCGTCAATGTGAGAGAAACAATCCCTCCCCCTCTCGCTCTGAATAATATGCATATTAGATCACTCAGTGATATATATAGTAAATAAGGATAAAGTATGTTAAAGACGCATTTATTGGACTCGTTGCGCGCGGAGTTTACATACTGTAGAAACAGCGCGACTCCCGAGGAGATGCATTGCTCCCGAGTCCCAAGAGGAGTATCACGCAGGACAGACAGCGTCAATGTGAGAGAAACAATCCCTCCCCCTCTCGCTCTGAATAATATGCATATTAGATCACTCAGTGATATATATAGTAAATAAGGATAAAGTATGTTAAAGACGCATTTATTGGACTCGTTGCGCGCGGAGTTTACATACTGTAGAAACAGCGCGACTCCCGAGGAGATGCATTGCTCCCGAGTCCCAAGAGGAGTATCACGCAGGACAGACAGCGTCAATGTGAGAGAAACAATCCCTCCCCCTCTCGCTCTGAATAATATGCATATTAGATCACTCAGTGATATATATAGTAAATAAGGATAAAGTATGTTAAAGACGCATTTATTGGACTCGTTGCGCGGGAGTTTACATAGAAACAGCGCGACTCCCGAGGAGATGCATTGCGCCCGAGTCCCAAGAGGAGTATCACGCAGGACTGAAGAGCTCACAGCGCGCATGTAATGAATCCGCGTTTTGATGACATCATCACAACAACACGCGTTAGGTTGCTTCTGTTTCGGTGATATATTTTCGGTGAAAAAACTCTTTCGGCCGAAAGCCGAAAGGCTATTTTTGGCCATTTTCGGCCTAAAACTTTCGGTGGCCGAATTTTCGGTGCATCCCTAGTAAACATGTTGCATGTTTGTGGTGTTATAGAGATCTTGACTCAGTCGCAAGCTATAGCTGCGGGGAGGATTAGGATGCTATCAACGTTTGTTAATAGGCATATCTGGTTGGAGCACTCTCCTCTTGGGGAAGAAGATAGATTTTCTCTCCTCACGACTCCTTTTTCCACAGAAGGACTTTTTGGTCGTTCTGTGGAGGCGCAGGCGGTTGTTGATCTGGGTCCCACACCGCCTCACGCTATGCAGCCAGAGGTTGGAGCACGGCCTCGTCAACGACTGTGGCGAGGCCCTCGACAGGCGACCATGTTTCCCCCGCCAGTGGTACCCTGGGCGGAGAGTCAACAGGGATCCACAAGGCCGACAGCCTTGGCGGCCGAGGGATCGGCCATTTTGGGTGTATTCGGCTTGGAACAAACAAGCCGTCGTCATTCTGCCGCGAGCAGCCCGCTCCCCGTTCAATCCTCTCTCTGTTACCCACGGAAGCGGGGCTCTGATCGTTTTCCTTTGGCTGCGGGCCGCGAACCTTCTTTGAAGCTCATGCGGCCCCACTTTTCGCTTCTCATGGGGACAGGGGCTGACACCCAGTTGATGGCTGAGCCTGGGTCTGTCCGTGAGAATGTTGTGCTGTCACGTGGCTCCTGCACCACAAGTTGTGTGATGGGTGAGCCTGGTGTTACGGCTGCCAATATTTACAGTGGTCAGCAGGGGGACTCGAGGCCTCTTCGGTTGAATGCTCAGCAAGGGTTACCCCAGCCTCGCCTTCGCCAGGCGGGGTATCACGCTGATGCCTCCCACTCACGTGAGAGCGGCAGTGGTCTGCAAAGAAGAGGCAAGCGTGATTTAGGTGATAGCAATATCACTGCAGGGCTACGGCGTGTAGGAGCCCATGGGGTCCTCACGCCTTGCATGTCTAGCTGGAGAACAACTCCTCAGCATGCGCTAGAGGGTTGTTCAGGAGGGGGGTGTGTGTCAACCAGTTTGATGGCAGCTTCTCCCGTATCAAACCGGCCCTTTCTGTCGGGGTCCCCCCTTGAGTGCGTTCCTTGCGGCCCAGCGTCAGTTGACGGCGGGTGCGCTGTGGGATTATCCTCCCGAGAGAGGACGCGATGTCAGGCGTCTACTCCCGTTATTTTCTGGTGCCCAAAAAAACGGGAGGGGTCAGACCTATACTGGATCTGTCCGCGTTCAATCGTCTGATTGTAGCGAGACCATTCAGAATGTTGACCGTCAAACTCCTGCTGCTTACTGTCAGAAGGGGAGACTGGTTCACCTCCATAGACCTGAAGGATGCATATTTTCACATCCCGATTTTCCCTCCTCACAGGAAGTTCCTACGGTTCCTGTTTCAGGGCGTAGCGTACGAGTACCAGAGGTTGCCGTTCGGTATTCTCTGGCTCCCCGCACATTCACCAAGTGCGTAGCGACTGCGCTGGAGCCTCTACGTCGTCGGGGAATACGGGTTCTATTCTATCTCGACGACATTCTACTCCTCAGCCGGTCGGAGGAGGTTGCCAGGTCTCATACCAGGCTGGTGGTGGAATTCCTCACCAGGCTGGGTTTTGCTGTGAACTGGAAGAAGAGTACGCCTCTTCCCAGTCAACAGGTGGAGTACTTGGGCTTGACGTTGAGGTCAAGGTCCATGATTGTAACCCTCTCGGAGCAACGGAGGGTGTCTATCCTACACACGCTCGGGGGTTTCCGTCTGGGAGGGACGGTCACGGCGCTGCAAGTGATGCGCCTGCTCGGTATGATGGCATCTGCTCACACGGTGGTTCCTCTTGGCCTCCTCTTCATGAGGAGGATACAGAGGTGGTTCTTCAGTATGGGAATAGATCCGGTGAGGGACACATGGAAACGGTTGACGGTTCCTTTGTCGATATGGGGAGATCTCGCCCATTGGAGGAGGCTGGGTATCCTCGCCATTGGGGTCCCCATGGGCAGCAGGCGCTCACACGTCACGGTCTTCACCGACGCTTCTCTCACGGGTTGGGGAGGGACGTGTCGGACCAACGCAGTGGGGGGCAGCTGGACGAAGGTCCATGCTGGCCCGTCTACCCTGCACATCAATGTGTTGGAATTGAAGGCGGTCCTCCTGGTCCTCAAACGGTTCGACCACCTGGTGGTAGGCGAGCACGTTCTGGTCAGAACGGACAGTATGACGGCAGCGGCGTATATCAACAGGCAGTGTGGGACTCGATCCATCCGCCTGCACCGGGCGGCGGTCGAACTCTGGCTATGGGCATCTCGCAGGCTGCACAGTCTGAGGGCGCTCCACATCCCTGGTGTGGAGAATGTGGGCGGAGATGTGATGTCTCGGGGCGGTCCTCGTCACGACGAGTGGGAACTGCGCCACGATATAGTCAGGCAGATCTGGGATCGCTTCGGAGAGGCTTCAGTGGATCTGTTTGCGAGCCGACGCTCTCACAAGTGCCCCTTGTGGTTCTCGGTCAGTCGGGCAGATCATCCCCCCTTGGGGGTGGATGCCTTCTCGATCTTTCCATGGCCCGCTGGCCTTCTGTACGCTTTTCATCCTCTACAGCTGTTGAGTCAGCTGTTGGAGCGGATACGGAGGGAGCACAGGACGTGATCCTGGTCGCGCCGGACCGGGGCATGGCAGTGTGGTTCCCGGTCTTGATCCAGCTACTGGTCGTTCCGCCATGGGTTATTCCTTGGTCGGCGACGGCCCTCTCTCAAGCACACGGGTTGCTGTTTCAGTACCTGGTGTTTGGCCAACGTCTGATGGTGTGGCTGGTGAGAGGGTAAGTCTGGAGAGGATGGACCCTTCTGTGGTTGATACCATCCGGAATGCGCATGCTCCCTCCACTGTCGCGCTTTACGCGGGCAGATGGCGTATGTTCCAAGAGTGGTGTAAGGCGGGGGGCCGGGACCCAGTCTCCTGCCCCCTTGATGCTGTCCTTGGTTACCTCCAGTCTCTCCTTGATAGACTGTCGGCTTCGACGGTGAGGGTATATGCAGCAGCTATATCCTCCTATCATGAGGGATTTGAGGGTGATGTTTTGTTCAGCCACCCTCTTGTGAAGCGTTTCCTGCTTGGCGCTCGACGCGTTAAGCCGGTACAACGCTCTTTGGCTCCGAGTTGGGATCTTCAATTGGTCCTCCGTCGGTTGTCCTTGGCCCCGTTTGAGCCTCTTGAGCAAGCGCCGTTGGAACAGCTGTCGTTCAAGACCGCGTTCTTGCCGGCCGTCACCTCCGCTAAACGCGTGGGTGAGCTCTGTGCTCTTTCGGTACGACCAGAGTGCCTGTTTTTTCGTTCCGATTGTGGTGCCACTCTGCGGCCGAATCCTGCCTTTGTGCCTAAAAATATCCGGAGTTCCTTCCGCTCCAGGGATATTGTGGTTCAGGCGTTTCATCCGCCTCCTCACGCTAGTGAGTTGGAGGCGGGCCTTCACCTGTCATGTCCGGTCCGTGCTTTGGGAATTTACCTCAGCCATACTCATGGCCTCAGGGCTACCGATCAGCTTTTTGTCTGTCACGGTGGTTCTTGTGCCGGTAAGGCACTATCAAAACAGCGCCTGTCCCATTGGTTGTGCGAGGGCATTGCCCTCTGCTACACGTTGGCCGGGCTGGATCCCCCTGGGGGCGTCAGGGCGCACTCCACTCGTGGGGTGGCGGCCTCTGCCGCTCTGCTGGGTGGGGCCTCGGTGGAGGACATCTGTGCTGCAGCTTCATGGTCCTCCCCGGGTCCCTTCGTAAGGTTTTACCTCATGGACATGACCGGGGGTTCTGTCGCCCAGGCGGTTCTGGGGTCTGTGGCCTCTCCTGCTTCCCGTCCTTTGGTGGGGTAGCAGGGGTGTGTGGGTATGGGCCACAGTGTGTTGGGTCACACGTGGTTCCGCCTGTGCTGTGTGTTCAAGGGGTTCTAGTTCCCTCTTGTTCGCACTCGGGTGGAGTTGACTGCGCCCCCTCTTCGTTAGGAAGGATGGGGTGACGGGACTCCCCTTTCCCCTTGATGTGGGCTTACGGGTCCTCAGGGGGTGCATCTGTCGGGCCTCGCGTCCGCTCTACCCCATATCTCGGTATGGCTTAAGAGCGGGACGCGATGTAAGTACTCATATAACTAGGTTATATACATAACCTGTCGATTATTGTACTTGTTTCAAGCACATATTTGCACATTTGCTTACATTGTTTAAATGAATTCTTATTACTTTTTTGCAGTGAGAGTTCTCTCTTTTGTTTCTCTATCCATTTAATTTACATTTTACATTTAGTGATTTAGCTGATGCTTGTATCCAAAGTGACTTACAAGTTATGTACAACAAGTCAGCAGGAAGGGTACAACTCTGGCAGCTAAGGTTAAGTAACATTGTTCGTCAAACAGTGTTGAACTTGAGTGCTACAGTCTTGAGTGCATAGTAGTATAGACTTATTAGTAGGTAGTAATATAGGCAAGGTAGATTCCTTAGTAGAAGAGTGCATACTAGTGAAAGTCAGTAGGGGAGAGTGGGGTAATTTGTGCCAAGGGGCAAATAGTGTCACCCCTGTTATCTAGAAAACCATAGAAGAAGTTGGTCATGTGACACCATATTTTTGAAGAAGCATCCATTTCACATTGCAAAGAAGGGAGACACATTTAAGTACATTTAACCTGTTAATCTGTAGACCGTTTTCGCCTAAAGGTACATGCCTAAGTAAATGGAAGATTGCTCCACTTCTGCAAGGTCAATTAGCATGATATGATAATTGGGGATCTAATATGGTCTCTATTGATCGATTTATGATAAAGAAAAGCAGGGTCCCCCTATATATAATGTGTTTGAACAATTATAGACAACTTTGAAAACAGTTCACACATGTTTTAGTGCTTTAGTAAGCTACACCATGAGTCTATACAGTTTGTTTGTTTGTTTGTTTGTTTATTAACACAGTTAAACAGAAGTAAAAAACAATACATAATAAGTTATAACGATTGTGAAGGAGAAGTTAGAAGCCTAGAGGCTTATCAAGAACGTCCCCCGTTTTATAAAATCAAACATACAAAAATACAAGAATATGCATATTATAAAATACCAGAATACATTAAAAGATTCGTGTTAATACAAACATACATACACACAGTACATACGTGGATATACTGTGTACATAATAATATATAACAACCCACCCACCTGCCTATAAACCTACCCACCCACATAACCAAATGCATACCTACATGTATGACCTGTTATCTATCTATTACTTTTGGATGAGAATTTCTTTGTAGTTTGCTTTAAAAATAAGCAGAGATGGAGATTTCCTCAGCATAGGATCAGCTGCATTCCAAAGATTGGACCCTCTATACCTCACTGAGAACTGCCTAAGTGAAGTACCACAATGAGGTATATGCAGGTCCCTGGACTGACGTGTAGCATATGAATGGACATCTGAATTAAAAGAAAAAAAACTATTAAAACCATTTGGTAGATTGTGATCATGAATGCATTTGTACACAAATATACATATCTGTAAAGAATTAACCTCAGACACAGTCAGAATGTTTAGTTTCTTGAAAAGAGGAGCAGATGGTTCAAATCGATCTGAGAGGGTTGCCAGTCTAACAAATCTTTTTTGAAGTAAAATAATTTTTTGAAGATGAGATGAATGAGTGCTAGCCCAAATTATGTTACAATAAGATATGTAAGGAAAGATAAGACTATAATACAGGATTAAAAAACAACTTCTATTTATCAATGAACACACCTTCCTAATTATACCTACTGACTTCATTGCTTTTTTACAAACATGATCAATGTGTTTTTTCCAATTTAGTTTATCATCAACTAGGATCCCTAAAAACTTTGTTGAAGTTACTTGTTTGATTTCGGTGTTACTGATCAATAGCTTTGCCTCCTTTTTCGAATAACTTTTACCTTTATTACAAAATACAATAAAATTTGATTTTTCTACATTTAACGATAGTTTATTAGTCTGGAACCAATCTGAGACACAAGATAAACCATCATTTGCTTCCCTAATTAATACTGCAAAATTCTCATGTGACATTATAATGTTGGTGTCATCAGCAAACAAGATCGAGAATACTCTAGGAGATACCCATGAGTCTATACAGTTAGCATGATGCTAGCTCAAAACAGCTGGGGGATGCATTTTTTTCAAAATGGTAGGCTTGGGGTGATTTGTGCCAAAGGGCCCATGGGTTAAGTTGTGCCAGATGTTATTATTAACTATATATATTACTTTATTGTATTTTATTGTTATTGTACATTGTATTCTTACATTTGATCACTAAAACTATGTGATATTCTTAATTTTAGACCAAAATCCATCATGCCACGCAGATATAAACGGAAGACAGACAGGGTTTCAACTCCTCTTGTGAAGTTGGAACGAGCAGTGAAAGAGGTGCAACAGGGGAAGACTATACGTCAGGTTGGAAAGGAGAAGAAGATCTGCAGGATGCTTTTACCGCGTTTGAGATTAAAACAATCTGTTTTACTTAAAATTATCAATGGCACAATTTACCCCAGTGTATTCTCTCTAATGTCACAACTTACCCCGCACCGGGGGCAAGTTGTGCCACAAAACCACTTTTTTTTCTAAAGCTATATTTCTGAAACAGTTTATTTAAGATCCAAAGTGATTGTCCCCAGGGATGCACAACATCCTAAACTATATGTACATATTTTAGTTGGGGGCATTACTGTAATCCCCTTGCTTTAAAGGCACTTTAAGTAGAAATTGGCACTATTTTACCCCACTCTCCCCTACAAGGTTACAAGGTTAGTATTATTATCTTTTTTCACTTCAGGTATTGGTTAAAGAAGTGTGTTTTTAGTTGATGACAGAAGATTGGTTGGGTTTAGGCTGTCCTGACTGTGGAGCCCATTGTGGAGTGAGGACAGAGAATAGCCAGCTTCTCTTTGATGACCACCCAGAGCTCAGATAGAAGTGGGGCTGAGGGCGACCAGAAGAGGGTGTTGTGGTATAATATAATGTCCTCATGTAAATATACTCCCCTCCCCTGTGTCCCCCTTACCTGTGCCCCCCCCCCCTCTCTGTGGAATAAGACATTCCCCTCCCCTTTCTCCCCAAACCTGTACCCCCCCCCCCAATTGACCTATCAAATGGGACCACACACCCCCTATATAGGGCTCCTCCCGACCACAATCGAGGTCTTCTCACCTGGGTCATTTCAGCTGATCACCTGGGGGAAGCCCTCAGCCATTCTCTCTATGTAATCTATCTGTTTGGTTAATAAACCTTGTTATTATCCAAACCTCGGTTGACTGAGAACATTCTTCATCAGGATATCCACAAATATCCCACAATTGGCGTCTACGAACTTGTGACGGACTCTTGCGTCCTACCGGCGTGCTGTATTGTTTCAGCTATACAGAGAAAAGTGAGTATAATAGATGGTCGACCAAAAATGTATGGCAAGGAATTAAAACCTTCCCGCTTTTCTCTGTGCCAGGTGAACATTACAGAATGTTGTCAAATATTGAGATCATGGCTGAGTAAGAATAATGTGCATTAATATATCTGATCTGTATTGAGAATCGTTACCAGGGCGCGCGTGCACCTGGGTCCTTATCAGGCGGTTCTGAGAGGATGGGTTATATGTGCTATTCCCAAAAGTTTAGGCACAAAGGTTGAAGTGCTATTCCAGGTCGAGTTGGAGCCGACCAAAAGCTAAGGCACACAATACAGGTTGTTGGATTGCTAACCCAAGTCTAATTCAGACTGAAATATAGGCAACAAAAGGAGATACGTGAGCTTATTAGAGTGATATCATTGGAAAACGCTACTCTCTTAGAAACTATTCTGTGATTCTTTTGGCAAAGAGGCGGGAAGTTAGGACCGAGAAGCTGTTATAATCTAATTAGATTTAACAGAGTAACGTCATATATTCATAGATGCAACCTCAAACTAAGCTCACAACCTCTTCCATTCCTGAAAACGATGTATTTGGATTGAATTAACCAATTAATCATACAGATAGCGGGAAGATGATCACGCGATGTCCTAGTAGTACATGATTACGCGATGCCCCGGGAGTACGTGAATGTACATTAAACGGGACATCAGTCGCGGAAAGTACATTAAACGGGACATTAGTCGCGAGTTGAAGAGACCGAGAGTATGATTAAACGGTATATTCACATCTAATATATCGCTGGTAAATTTCGAAGTCAGGTTCGGTCGTTATGACTTTAATAACGATGTATAGTTATATATCAAGGGATAAATGCCTTGTCGCAGCAGATGCTGGTCGACTAAACGAAGAGCGATCCAAAACAGTCAGATATACACACACGTTAACTTATATGTATTAATGTTTGTTTGTCTGTTTAAAGTCTCGTTTGTATACGCACAATATGCCGACTGATATCGCGCCGAGCATTGAGAGACGAGTACCGTTATACAGAGAATAACATTGAGGTGCAATTCACGCGACAAACTAGGATAGTAATTTCCGGAACCAACAAAACCGGCCCACGGGAACGACCATTTGGGAAGTATAGTTTTATCGTTTCAGTTTGTTTACGTTTTCACATATGCACAGGCTCGTTCATTCGGTAACAAAACGCTGGGTTAAGGTAAATTCCAGGCTATTGAGAGCTCGCGGAACTAATATAAGGATTGCAAAGCGTTATTTCCGAGGCGAATGAGAACGCACGAACGTCGCTTGGAACGATGACGTCACGCTATGCACGCCGTGGAGTTATGATTTTATATGAAACTATCCATAGGCGAACGTAAAGTTTAATGTGCCCAAGGCCGAGGGTGCGTGAAATCCACGTGTAGTATATGTTTTATTTGTATATGTATGAGCGCGCTGCTATTGGAAAATGTTGAGTTGCGGTGGCGAGATGCAGAAGAGTGTTTCCAGGGTTGCATTATCCCAGACCACCGGAGAAACGAACCGAACATTGCATTGACGACACGTAACGTGCTACAGCCTCAGGAACCACTATTCGATTAAAGATACACATGGGCACAAAAGGGGGTAAGTTAATAGGGTTATTCAATAACTGAACTGAACTGTGAGGATCCAACGTCAACACAACAGCTTTCCCCGGTGAGTATGAAAATCATAAATATAGATGCTTTGATTGATTGATTGAAAACTTTATTAACAGATTGCAGAATGGGTACAATACAGCACAGCTCAATACACACAATTGTTAAGGGGATGCAGACCAGAGAAAGACTTTCGTCTTGTTTACATCAGGGTCCCCCATTTTCAATTCATCAGGACATATTATGACATACATGACATACAGATAGTCAGTACTGCTACATCTATACATTTATGACATACCAGATTTGCAAATTCAGTACTGTTTGTGATACAAAAGGATTCAAGAAAAGGGAGTATATACATTTGACGTAGAAACTGTACATACACAACTATCATCTCAGTTACAGTAAATTACAACTATCTCAGATCACTTGAGTGTTTATGTTGCTTTAATTTACACATTATAAGTCACATAAAGCTAATTACAATGTCTGTTTCAGAATTATAATACATCTGTGGGCGTACCGGTCATACTGACCAATACGGGGAGCTAAACAAACACTTCCGGTTTCCAGTATATGGCAGTACAGGAATTGTAGTCCACATAAACAGCGTTAGATTAGACTTTATATAACACTATCATTACATCCTAGGATGGGATGGATGAGAACTAGCTGATGTTTTTTGTTAAGCTCACAGACAATCAACAAAGAACCCACTCAAATGGTCTTAGGAGTGGAAAATTAACATGTGTTTTTATTTTCAGTCAGGCTCTGAGGCGAGATGCAGAGACCTACACCCAAACCTGTATCACAAAAGACTGAAACTCCAACAATTTGCATGTCAACATGTGTGGAGCTGAAAGACAATCGATTGACCATTTAAAACAAATCTGCATCCAAACACCCACATGTAAATTGTGTTTACAGGAAGCAAACAGACAATCAAGAGACAGAAAGGGACTGAGTTAATCTACATTAGAACAAAGCAGTTTGGAGCTAAAGGGAAATCAATTGTGAGACGATAGCAGACACTATTCAGGATGGGCACATCACCCACAGGTGATGGAGAAGAGAGACAAAGCAATGCAAATGCATGCATCTGACCACAGACTTGGTGGACCAACAGAGAACCACTTAGTTAACATGAATCAGACACGGGTGAAGAATTTGCAGTCATGAAAGACACCATATTTCCCATACTAACAAAATAACATAACTTGCATGCTATCCCCTCCTTCTATTCTCTGCTTATAACCAATAACATGCATGATTCTTTTAACAAACTAATACATTTCCATGACTGCAAAATATCAACCACCAAAATTGAAACACAATTATCTAAATGTACAATGATTATCAACAACATTGATCATTTAGCTGACACTTTTATCCAAAAGCGACTCACAGGGTCTGTATAACAGGACATCAAAAAGGGCACAACTCTATCAACTGAGTAACAATGGTCATCAAAGTGTTGAGTGCTACAGTGTAGGTTAGTTTTATTAGGACAAGTGCATGACAGTAAGGTTAGCTAGGGTTAGAATTATTTATATCAGTTGGAAGCAGGATAATCATTTACACAATGATTATCAAAATGCACAAGGTGTATTAGAGGTAAATTAATTAATACTACTTAGGTAGACGAGACAATGAATGAGTATATTCGATGCAAAATACCTGGCTGCCTAGAGGTTTTTGTTGTGTTGTTTTTCTCCATGCTTACAGAGCGGCGAGAAAATTGGAAAGAGAACCAGAGAGGTCACGACCCAAACACCGTTAAGGACAGGTTAGTACGAAGATGCATCAACTCAATGGTAAGTAAAATAAAGAACATGCATAATGGTATTACACAATAAAAAAAAAAAAAAATATGAATTGAATTAACCCTAAATGATTTTCTCCTTTAGCAGAAAGGCGTTGAATCATTTATGTGAGGAGGTTTTCTAAGGCAGTTTTCATCATCCTCAGATCATGAATTGGTGAGAGGACAGGACGAGTGAGACGACGCGTGACCTGAACCACGAACAACAGCAGAGGACCACGAAGGACACCGTCAAGGAGCTGCGGACGCAACCAGGGCGACGACAACAACCGTGGGAGAACCACCAGCACACACAACACAGACGACCCCAAAGGAGGGGGAGCAGAGACAGAAAGGACGACATGCTGCGCCACCCCGACAGCCTACGACAAACCAAGGCCAACGCCATGTATCTCCACCATCCGTGTGAGAGAGAGCGTCCTACTGACTAGCCACTACACCGGCGGGCCCTCGCCCTCCATCAAGTGGTACCGCAATGACGAGGAGAGGACAGCGAAACCAGCACAACACATTCAAAAACGACCTGACCACCATGTCTCTGGGCCTGATGGGGGCCAAGCATGAGCACAGTGGCGGATGTGTGGTGGTGATGGAAAGCAGCAGAGGCTCCAGGAAAAGAGTCTGCAAGGCCACTATAGTTGACCGCCCCACTGCTACCGGTGACCCTTGACAAGGTACACAGGGAGTGGACGGCGACCTCCTGTAGGCCCCCTCTGAATGATGGACCAGTGAATGTTCCCGACTGCATCCTCAACAAGAGACACATCATCAGAGACCTGTGAACCAAGAGACTTCTGAACACACAGTGTCCACATTGTTATGTATTTATTTAATTATTTACTTTTTACTGTCTTACTGCCACACGACAGGCTCACAGAAACATCAACTGAACGTACGATATGTTCAACACACAGCAGGTCACCACAGAAGGACACATCCCTGGCAGAGAACAGATGGTCAACAGCGAGGCAGCAACTGTCAGATTCACAAACAAGAGCTGTTTCACAAAGTTCATATGTATCAAGAAAATTATGAACTAAGAATATGATGAAATACAACCAATAAGATTGCAATAACCAATTTATAATAACAATAAGGAATGATCACAGAGTCACATTGAAAATTATATTGTTAACAAGACAGAACCAGTTGGTTTATTCCAAGACACCAAGTTTGTTTTGACCATTGATAGTATACACCACAGCAAAATACTAGAACAATGCATAACGATTATCATAATCACCTTTTATATCAGTTTTTTATACAAACCACTAGATTAACGGTTTTAAATGTTTTTGTACACATTAGCCACTAAGTTAATCCTTATGTGTAAATCCTATTCCTAATAATTATGCACACAATTTTGTTTTTTCACCCTGTGCACTCTGACCACACAGAGACAGTGCATGTATTTAATTGGTTTATTACGATGCCTGTATGTACAACCATCACATTAGCTCCCCTGAGTCACGACATGAACGACTGAAGGTATGCCAAGATATTTGCACAGCTATAGCTTCTAATGATTATGTTAATTGTTGTTTGATATCAGAGTTGAGGACCACTCATTGATATAGGTATTTTGAGCGATTAATAAAAGAAAAGGGTGATATCTATTCCCACATCTCTGATATCAAAATAACACAGACCGCAGTCCAGTCGATCATATCATGAATCATGTATATAAATAATTCTATTTTAAACTGTTATGCCAACCAACATCACATCGGCCAAAATTTTCATTATTTTAATTGTTTTCTATTTTCACTTTTACCTGTTCCAAACAATCCTGGTATATTATACATTAATCTCACCCACATTATAACAGAGAAAAGTGAGTATTGTGGTATAATATAATGTCCTCATGACAGCAGCAGAGAGGGTAGGATCTTTGAACTGAATAATACTGTGTACATCATTTTGAAGTGTGTGACTAAATTGTGTTGTGGAAATAGTTTGTAATTAGTTTCACCCAGCTGACAGAAACTGGAGGTGTGGCCTTTGTGCATGTGGCTTTTGTAAGTTAAGTGGGCACTTGTGACAGTTTTTTGCTTAAAGACCAGCTTTTTCTCTGTTGGAATCATTCTGATGACAGCAGCAGAGAGGGTAGGATCTTTGAACTGAATAATACTGTGTACATCATTTTGAAGTGTGTGACTAAATTGTGTTGTGGAAATAGTTTGTAATTAGTTTCACCCAGCTGACAGAAACTGGAGGTGTGGCCTTTGTGCATGTGGCTTTTGTAAGTTAAGTGGGCACTTGTGACAGTTTTTTGCTTAAAGACCAGCTTTTTCTCTGTTGGAATCATTCTGATGACAGCAGCAGAGAGGGTAGGATCTTTGAACTGAATAATACTGTGTACATCATTTTGAAGTGTGTGACTAAATTGTGTTGTGGAAATAGTTTGTAATTAGTTTCACCCAGCTGACAGAAACTGGAGGTGTGGCCTTTGTGCATGTGGCTTTTGTAAGTTAAGTGGGCACTTGTGACAGTTTTTTGCTTAAAGACCAGCTTTTTCTCTGTTGGAATCATTCTGATGACAGCAGCAGAGAGGGTAGGATCTTTGAACTGAATAATACTGTGTACATCATTTTGAAGTGTGTGACTAAATTGTGTTGTGGAAATAGTTTGTAATTAGTTTCACCCAGCTGACAGAAACTGGAGGTGTGGCCTTTGTGCATGTGGCTTTTGTAAGTTAAGTGGGCACTTGTGACAGTTTTTTGCTTAAAGACCAGCTTTTTCTCTGTTGGAATCATTCTGATGACAGCAGCAGAGAGGGTAGGATCTTTGAACTGAATAATACTGTGTACATCATTTTGAAGTGTGTGACTAAATTGTGTTGTGGAAATAGTTTGTAATTAGTTTCACCCAGCTGACAGAAACTGGAGGTGTGGCCTTTGTGCATGTGGCTTTTGTAAGTTAAGTGGGCACTTGTGACAGTTTTTTGCTTAAAGACCAGCTTTTTCTCTGTTGGAATCATTCTGATGACAGCAGCAGAGAGGGTAGGATCTTTGAACTGAATAATACTGTGTACATCATTTTGAAGTGTGTGACTAAATTGTGTTGTGGAAATAGTTTGTAATTAGTTTCACCCAGCTGACAGAAACTGGAGGTGTGGCCTTTTGCTGCAGGTGTCACTCATCAGTAATTAGTGATAGTGATTTAAGGACTTGCTGGCCTAGCGTCAGCGAAGCGTCGAGAAACGAAGAGGGACAAAGAGGAGTTTTCCTGGAGTTCTCAGCAGAGGGATCCACCGATCCACCCAGTGCTAAGCACACCATAATCCTATATTTCCCTCCCACTCTGCTATTCCCCTACTATCTCGCTTCCTCCCTACAACCTTCTCCCTGCCACTCTTGACACCACAATGTGCCTCATACCTATATCCACAATCTGCTCCTCCAGAACTGACTCTACCCATCCACGCCAGTTTGCTAGCAACCCGGCAAATCTCTCCTACCCTCCTACAGCCACTAATACACCTGTCACAGTACGGGGAGGCTTATGGAATTGTCAATCAGCAGTCAAGAAAGCTGACTTCATTACTGCCTACGCCCATAGTCTAAATCTGCAGCTCCTGGCTCTAACTGAGACCTGGATAACTCCCAATAACTCATCAACACCTGCAGCATTATCTACAAACTATAACTTCACTCACACACCTCGACCCTCCAGACGGGGTGGAGGCACTGGCCTCATGACATCTCCTTCATGGGCTTCAAACCTAACACAACTCCCAGAACTGTCACTCTCCTCCCTCGAATATCATGCAATATCTGTCTCTAATCCTTTCAATCTCACCATTGTTACACTCTATCGCCCTCCAGGTCCCCTCGATCACTTCATAGATGAGCTGGACATGCTTCTAAGCTCCTTACCGGAAGATGGTACCCCGCTCCTTCTATTGGGCGACTTCAACCTGCCTGACTCATCTCAGTCGGTCCCAGTGGTCTCCCTCCTACAACAATTTGACCTGACTCCCACTGCCATGCCTCCCACCCACAAAGCAGGCAACTCCTTGGATCTCATATTTTCCCGTAACTCCAGCATCATTAACACCACGGTAACTCCCCTACATGTATCTGACCATTCCTTCATATCCTTCTCACTAACTCTCATGCTTAACCGAAAGGTCTTCACCCCAACTCAAACCGTCTCACTCAGACGTAACCTGGCCTCCCTATCCCCCTCCACCCTCTCCTCTGACATAATATCCGCTCTACCTTTGAGTGACACCTTCTCTGCTCTCCCCACAGAGATGGCAACCTCCACCCTCCTCTCAGCCCTTGCAACCTCCTTTGACAAGCTCTGTCCCCTCGTTGAGAAACCTGCCCGCCGTTCCCCACCCAGTCCATGGCTGACGGATGCAGTGAGAGAACAAAGACAGGTCCTGAGAGCGGCTGAGAGGAAGTATAGAAAATCACGCCTCACTGCTGACATCGACACATATCACAACCTCTTGTTAACATTCTCCAAAACCATTACTAATGCCAAAGCTTCTTTCTTTCACCATAGGATCGAGGCCTCTGCCAAGAATCTTCGCAAACTGCATGCTACCATGTCCTCCCTCCTCACTCCCCCCCCACCCCCTCCTCCCTCATCTTTTTCTGCCGAAGACTTTGCGATCTTTTTTGAGGAAAAAGTGGTGAACATCCGCAGCTCCTTCTCCCAACCCCCACCCATTCCAAACGCTGAATCGAGAACCTCATCCTTCACTCTGTCATCTTTCTCTCCCATTACAGAAGCCGAGACCCTGACACTGGTAACGTCGAACCGTCCGACTACATGCCAGCTGGACCGGCTACCCTCCCCACTCCTCCAGACCATAGCACCGGACATCCTCCCATTCCTAACTGCAACCATCAACTCCTCACTCAACTCGGGGGTGGTCCCCACCTCCCTAAAACAAGCCAGAGTCACGCCCCTCATAAAAAAACCAACCCTGAACCCCACCGTCATAGCCAACTATCGTCCTGTCTCTCTTCTCTCCTTTCTTTCTAAAACACTTGAACGTGCTGTATCCAACCAACTTACTGCTTATCTCTTACAGAATGACCTCCTAGACCCCAATCAGTCTGGCTTCCGGACTGGCCACTCCACAGAAACGGCCCTCATTGCGGTCACAGAGGCACTTCACTTAGCAAAAGCGAAAGGCCTCTCCTCTGTCCTGATTCTCCTAGATCTATCTGCAGCCTTCGACACAGTCAACCATCAGATCCTCCTCGCGGCCCTCGCAGGAATGGGAGTGGCTGGATCTGCGCTGACATGGCTGACATCATACCTCAACGACCGCTCCTACCAAGTGTCATGGAGAGGGACTCTGTCGGCCACCCGCCCCCTCCGGACGGGTGTCCCCCAGGGCTCGGTCCTAGGACCCCTTCTCTTCTCCCTCTACACTAAATCACTGGGTAACATTATCACGTCTCATGGCTTCTCATATCATTGTTATGCCGATGATACTCAACTCTTCCTCTCCTTCCCTCCCTCAGATATCCACGTCTCTGAGCGGATCTCGGCCTGTCTGTCCGACATCTCCGCCTGGATGACGACCAACCACCTCAAACTGAACCTAAGCAAAACAGAATTGCTCCACCTGCCGGCCAAATCCTCCCCCCTGACCGACCTCTCCATCACAGTCGAGAATGCAGCTGTGACCGCGTCCCCGACCGCCGAGAACCTTGGTGTTGTCCTCGACGACCAGTTGAACTTCTCTGCTCACATCGCAGCGACAACCAGAACCTGCAGATTCCTCCTGAGCAACGTCAGAAGGATACGCCCCTTCCTGACAAAAGAAGCCACCCAACTCCTCGTCCAATCAACAGTCATCTCCCGCCTCGACTACTGCAACGCACTGCTAGCTGGCCTCCCGGCCACTGCCACCAAGCCTCTTCAACTCATTCAAAACGCAGCGGCCCGCCTGATATCAAACCTACCGAAGTCGGCCCATGTCACCCCACTTCTTAGGGACCTGCACTGGCTCCCCATTGCTGCACGTATCCGCTTCAAGGCCCTCGACCTAGCATACCGTGCAGCAAAGGGAACCGCTCCCGCCTACCTCCGGTCAATGGTCTCTAACTACACACCCTCAAGACCCCTACGCTCTGCATCTTCTGGCCGCCTCAGACCTACTCCTATCCAAGCTCCCGGAGGGTCATCAAAGAGAAGCCGCCTATTCTCAGTCCTTGCCCCACAATGGTGGAATGAACTACCCATCCCAGTTAGGACAGCCGAATCCCGTCCAATCTTTCGCCGTCGACTAAAGACTCACTTCTTCAACCATTATCTGAAATGATTAAAAAAAAAAGAAAATCTAACCCTGACTAACCTTACTGTCATGCACTTGTCCTAATAAACTAACCTACACTGTAACACGCAACACTTGATGAACATTGTTACTCAGCTGATAGAGTTGTACCCTTCTTGCTGTCTTGTCGTACAGAACTTGTAAGTCGCTTTGGATAAAAGCGTCAGCTAAATGACTAAATGTAAATGTAAATGTAAATGTAAATATACTCCCCTCCCCTGTGTCCCCCTTACCTGTGCCCCCCCCCCTCTCTGTGGAATAAGACATTCCCCTCCCCTTTCTCCCCAAACCTGTACCCCCCCCCCCCCCCCCCCCCCATCTGACCTATCAAATGGGACCACACCCCCCCCTTGTTACCTATATAGATCTCCTCCCGAGATCTATCGGGGTCTTCTCACCTGGGTCATTTCAGCTGATCACCTGGGGGAAGCCCTCAGCCATTCTCTCTATGTACTTACTATCTGTTTGGTTAATAAACCTTTGTTATTATCCAAACCTCGGTTGACTGAGAACATTCTTCATCAGGATATCCCATAATATCCCACAGTGTGTAGTTAGAAAATGTAGTGCGTAGGGGTCTTGAGGGTGTCTAGTTAGAAGATGCAGAGCGGAGGGGTCTCGAGGGTGTCTAGTTAGAAGATGCAGAGCGGAGGGGTCTTGAGGGTGTCTAGTTAGAAGATGCAGAGCGGAGGGGTCTTGAGGGTGTCTAGTTAGAAGATGCAGAGTGTAGGGGTCTTGAGGGTGTCTAGTTAGAAGATGCAGAGCGGAGGGGTCTTGAGGGTGTCTAGTTAGAAGATGCAGAGCGGAGGGGTCTTGAGGGTGTGCTATGGTAATCAAGATAATCCAGTTTTTTTGGGATCAAACTGATCCCAATCCTGTGTTGTCGGTTTGAACTACCCGCTTTGACGATTTGATCCAGATTAAAACTTGGATTTGATTTTCTGATCTGATCGGATATCAAAGTGATCCTAATCCTGATTTTTGCCAAAAAATCCAGCACCTCCTGGCAGCATGTCGAAAACGACATCTGATGAGCAGGTTGACACCTTACATGTCAACCTGCCTTACACCTTACATCCATTGTCGGTGTAATGTCTGGGTGAATGTGAATGTGTGAGTGAATGGGTGAATGGGTGAATGTGAGGCATATGTTGTAAAGCACTTTGGATAAAAGTTGTTATAAATGCTGTCCATTTACCACTTACCATGAAGCAAGTGTATCACTACCCACTTCGGCCATCTAGCAGGCTACTTCCGAGATATCGCGTCAGTCTGAGAGAAGAATCAATCATCTGAAATACATGAAGACTGTTGGATTCAAAAACCTTTGTCCAACCAAACCCCCCTTTTTAAAATAGACTCTGACTGTCTTTGTTCTGTAGGCCTATAGTGCAGACAGTGGGAAGGAGTGTGTGTGTGTAGACAAAACAACATCTGATTAGCATTAGTAGTACTAGTACAAATTTATATATTTTACACTTACTACCTACTTGGCACATTCATAATTCGGCCAACTAGCTTTTATAGTGAGAGCTTCACAGAACACACTGCCAGTACATATAAGGCACAGTATCACCTGCTGCTCCTTCCTGCACATCTTATCTCAAGTCTCGTCTGCTAAATGCTTATGTCTGTCACATGCTGTCACTGCCTGGCTACTCTCTCTCTCTCTCCTTCTCTATCTCTCGTTACCAGGTATGGAGTTCAGGTGTGCTGGGACCAGCTGATTGATGTCTGTGGGCCAACTATGTCATCTATATAACCCCGCCTCAGATGTCATGATGCTGCCAGATCGTAACTTTGTGTTTTCCCAGTCAGTCGTGTTTATTGTGCACTCGTGAATAATCTAGTCCATTGATCTTTGACCGTGCCTAACCCTTTGTTGTCCTCCTTTCCCCGCAGTCCGATACCTGGCTCTTCACCCTGATCTCGTACTTGGATACGTGTTCTGACCCCCGCCTGCCTGACTATTCTCCTTGCCCTTTCCCGGAACGTATGAGGACCTGAACCCGTGTATGACCCCTTGCCTGTTGGACTGCCTTGCCCCTGCCTACTTCCCCTTATTACCTGAGTACCCATTACATTATCGATCCCTGCCCGTCTGACTACCCTGCCCCACACACGTTCCCTGGACTGTACGAGATTCCCCCTGTGTCACTCGATTCCTGCCCGGATACCTGACTACTCCCTTTCAAATTAAATATACCCGTGCTGGGTTTTTAACGAGACCTGTCTGCCTTTCTCTTGTCTGCATATTGGGTTCAATACGCCTAGCCTTGACAATGTCTTGTTGTGTGTAATTGTGTCTTGCCTGCTAAATACTTGTCTTGTTGTGTGTAATTGTCTCTTGCCTGCTAAATGCTTATGTCTTGTGTGTAATTGTGTCTTGCCTGCTAAATACTTGTCTTGTTGTGTGTAATTGTGTCTTGCCTGCTAAATGTCTTGTTGTATATAACTGTGACCTGTCAGCTATGTTTTTATCATGCATAAGCGTCTGCTTCACGTGTGCCTTACTGTGTCAACTAGTTGGCTTATTTTCTATTCATGTTTTAGTATATTTGATATACTACTACTACACATTTATAGCAATATTTATTAATGTGCACTGTCCCAAAAGAAAATTCAAATCTGAGAAAAAATTAAATAAAGAAAACAAATGATGATGGTACAACTTAAACCACAGAATCAGCACATAACAAAACATAAAGTTTGTAATAGATATTTATTTAGAGAAATAAACAAGAACAACACTGATCAGACAGAAGTAATCAAATCTACAATATATCCTTTCTAATTATTCTTGAAACGTACATCTTCTCATGATAGATGCCTCTCCGTAATACAAATACACATTAACAAATGTATGAAAACACCTTTAATTCATATTCATGTATATCTAACATCATCATCAACCGTAAAATGAGTCCTCGTCTACACCTTCCAAGTCCGAATGCAGTCAATGCTCGAGTCCAATTCCGTGCATAAAAGTAATTCTGACCCAAATATTTGTAGCTATTCATTACGTACGTATGAACTCATGTTCAAATAGCAAATAAATGTTTTCAGTATTTAAATATATATATATATTAGGGATGCTCGATATTGGCTTTTTTACCGATACCGATATTCCGATATTGTCCAACTCTTAATTTCCGATACCGATATCAACCGATACCGATATATGCAGGGTTCCCCCCCAAAAAAACGGACTAATTTCAGGTAACTAATAATTTCACTGTATGCAATATTGTTATTGTTTTAAAAAAAATGTAAACCGATACCGATATTTTCCGATATCACATTTTACTGCCGATATCGGCCGATAATATCGGTCAGCCGATAATATCGGACATCCCTAATATATATTATAAGACTTCAACAAAGCAAACAGTTATGAAACCCCATTATAAGAGGACCAATACTGAGGAGGTGAAAGACCTTCAACATTGTGATACCAACTCCATCATTGTTCAGAAATACATACTATCTTCACATCACTGGTTGAAATATGGAAACCTTTTCTCCCTACATGGTCACCATCACAGTGGGGTTCAACATGGTCACCATCACAGTGGGGTTCAACATGATCACCATCACAGTGGGGTTCAACATGATCACCATCACAGTGGGGTTCAACATGATCACCATCACAGTGGGGTTCAACATGGTCACCATCACAGTGGGGTCTACCAGTCTGTGGTGGCTAGTGCCCTCTTTTTCGCTGTGGTATGCTGGGGGGGGGGGGGGGGGGCAACACCAACACAGACAAAATAAATAACCTGGTCAAGAAAGCAAGCTCTAGGGGAACTCCAGTAGCTCACCGCATATCTCGGCGCAATTTCTGCGTCGGGGAAAACCGTGCTGCATCACGGATCTGGTGGACTCCGAGTTCGATTCCCGGACCCGCCGTCATTTGCCAGAATGTCTTCCCCTGATCTATATCCCGTTTCACCCTGTATCTGTCGGTCATGCTTGACCAGAAAAGCGATAAACGCTAAAAAATAAAGTTTAAAAAAAAGAAAGCAAGCTCTGTGGTGGGAGCGGACCTGGACAGTCTGGAGGTGGTGGCAGAGGGGAGGACGAGGAGGAAGCTGTATGCTATCCTTGAGAACCCCTGCCACACTCTCCATGATGAGCTGACCGCAATGCTGTCCACGTTTAGCCACAGACTTATCCCCCCCCCGACATACCACAAAGCACTTCGGGCAGTCCTTTGTGCCAGTGGCAATCAGGCTCCACAACCAGGCAGGGCCGCGTGAATATTAAAGGCAACCAACTTGTGTTCAGCTTTTCGTTCAGCGTTTCTCTGATTGGCCACACGGCCAATCAATCAATCCACTAGCACACGCCCTCGCGCAAAGAGAGACGCGGCAAAAGCGCTGGTCGAACCAGCGGTGTTCTGTTGTGTGACTGTACTCTACAGCGGTGTTCTGTTGTGTGACTGTACTAAACACTTCCACCACTCCACTGACACATGCCTTCTCTATTTGAATGACCACATCAAACAAGAGGTGGACGCAGGCAAATACTGCGGCATGGTCATGCTGGACCTACAAAAGGCCTTTGACACGGTCAATCACTCCATTCTGATTGACAAGCTAAAAGCAATTGGTTTTGATAGTCTATCAGTGAGCTGGATGCAATCCTACCTTGAGGGGAGGGAACAGATGGTGGAGGTAAACGGTACCCTATCCCCCCCCCTCACAGTGAGCTGTGGTGTTCCACAAGGAAGCATACTAGGACCGCTACTGTTCCTAATTTATGCAAATGACATGTCGTCAGCTTGTGACTGCAACTTGTTCCTGTTTGCGGACGACTCAGCCCTGCTGGTCTCTGACAAGAACAAGTTACAGGTTGAAAAAACCCTCAGCTCGGAACTAGGCAGAATCTGCATATGGCTCGCTGATAACAAACTATCATTACACATGGGCAAAACAGAGTCCATTCTCTTCGGTTCAAATAACAAACTCAGCAAGACCGACGGCTTCTCAGTTACAGTGGGTGACAATATTGTCACAAGGAAAGATGAAATTACCTACCTGGGTTCCATCCTAGAGGCTAATCTCTCCTGTGACAAAATGGCATCCAATGTAATAAAAAAAGTCAACCAACGAACTCGATTCTTGTACCGGATCTCCTCTCTGGTAAACAAGAACACCCTGAAGACTCTGGCAGGAGCACTCATTCAGGGGTACTACGACTATGCTTGCACCTCATGGTACCAAAGCACCTCAAAGGCGCTAAAAACAAAATTACAAACATCTCAAAACAAACTGGTCAGACTACTGCTTGACCTTACTCCTAGAACCCACCTCACCCCTGCCCACTTCGACAACCTAGGATGGCTTAGAGTAGACGACAGAGTACAACAACTTGCAATGGGCCTGGTCTACAAGATACACTACACGACCAAGGTACCCATGTACATGTCAAAATACTTCCCAAAGGTCAGTGAATACCACGATCACAACACCAGAGGGAGCTCCACAAATCATGTTAAACCCAGATTCGGCTCAAATAAGGGACTAAACACGTTTCGCAATTATGCCACATCAATGTGGAACGCCCTACCCAAAGCTGTAAAGGAATGTGGATCACTACCCACTTTCAAAACCTCTCTCAAGGGACACCTACGGGAGACTGCAATTCAACACTGGCCCCTGTAAATATCCTAACCCAACCCCCTCCAATGTACAGTCATTTACCTAGTATGGTTTTGTCAATAGTTCAATGTACAATTGTGTTTGTTTGTACAGTGTCTCCTCCTCCCCCCCCCCCCCCCTCAATGTACAGTGTTACTTGTTTATACAGTGTGCCCCCCGCCCCCCCCCCCCCCCAACCACCTCCAATGTAAATTACCCAGTATGGTTGTCAATATCCCAATGTACCCAACCCCCCCCACCCAACCTCCTCCAATGTACAGTTTCTACGTCAAATGTATATACTCCCTTTTCTTGACTCCTTCTGTATCACAAACAGTACTGTATTTGCAAATCTGGTATGTCATAAATGTATAGATGTAGCAGTACTGACTATCTGTATGTCATGTATGTCATATATGTCTATATGAATTGAAAATGGGGGACCCTGATGGAAACAAGACAAACGTCTTTCTCAGGTCTGCATCCCCTTAACAATTGTATGTATTGAGCCGTACTGTATTGTACCCATTCTGCAATCTGTTAAATAAAGTTTTCATCCATTCATTCATTCATTCATTCATTCATTCATTCATTCATTCATTCATTCATTCATTCACACCACATGACCGACATTTGACATACAGTACACCTCCTATCTATGTTGGGATTATGTTTGGTCATGACAAAACAATAAAAATCGCTACTGTTAGTAATGCTGCCACCCAGGCACGTGCATACATAGGGGTGAAGGGGTGCCCGGGCACCTGCCTTTTTCATTTCTCATTAGAAAGTGCCCTTTTTATGCCACCTTTTTTTTTTTTTTTTTTTTTACAGTTGCACATATATATATATACTGCCCTGCCCTTCCAAATGAAAGATGTCACGATAGAATCTAAATATTAGGTAAAGAAAGAGAGAGAAATGCCACCCCTCTCGTAAATAATAGGTCCTTCCAGCCAACATGTAAACCGCGCAGGGCCAGCAGTGCACTGAACAGGAAATTGATATCCAGCTGTTGTTGAGCTCACAGTGCCCTCACACTCGAGTCGAGACCTCTTTTTTTACAGTTACTATTTCAACTAAAACAAAGCAAGAGTACACATCAGGTAAGGTATTTGCCCAACAAAATAAAATGTCGGGTTTGCAGTGCACTGTATATTTTCGTGAAACACGTCGCCAGCCCCTCCCTGTCTGCTGCTGCTAGTGCAGGAAAAGCACGCAGCATACTCTCTCTCTCTCTCTCTCTCTCTCTCTCTCTCTCTCTCTCTCTCTCTCTCTCTCGCAGCTGTTGGTCTGGAGCGCATATTGCGTTATTAAAGGGACACTATGTAGTTTTGGTGACATCTATCGGTGAAACTGAATGTACCATGATATACTTGTATTAACCCCAAAAATCGGGCTCGCGCGCTAGGCGCGCGAGCATTACATTTACTAATTAATGCCCTTTTATGATTTCAGGCACCTGCCTTTCTAAAGTCTTGTGCACGTCCCTGCTGCCACCACCCACTTCAATTACAGAGCTCTCATATTTGCGAATGCATAAACTATATCTTAAATTATGGCGATGTGTCTAATATGGCTGTCGCGAAGTCATTGATAAGCGACAGCCATATTAGACACATAGCCATAATTTAAGATATAGTTTATGCATTCGCAAAATATGAGAGCGCGCCGCTGTCATTGAAGGGCTTCCTACAACAGAGCACCGCCGCTGCGCTGCTGCTGAAGCTGTATCAAGCCGGCGGCGGTGCACGGACGCCGGGGAAAAACCACCGCGTCGCCCCGCTGGCGCTTCAGGCTCAGCAGCCTCCACGGGCGAAATAACATATAACGTTACAGTTCCACACTGATGTACAGTGAGTGTCTAATATGGCTGTCGCGAAGTCATGCCTCTCCCTCTGACAATATCATAATGATGTGTTTTCTATATTATATCCACAATCATTCATCTAAAAAATTGTATGGGCTTTGATTAAACATGTAACCTACACCTACTGTAACTTACTGTACCTCTGCTTCCTACAGCACAGCAGGTAATGGCGTTAATCAATGGAACGCGAAACATAATAACGTTACGCTTTCTAGTTCAGCGCATTTCATAACTGTGTGGGCTTTTATACACGAGTGAATCTGGTAGTCTATGATACACAGCGTGGATCGGCTTTCAGAGGGAGAGGCATGACTTCGCGACAGCCATATTAGACACTCACTGTACATCAGTGTGGAACTGTAACGTTATATGTTATTTCGCCCGTGGAGGCTGCTGAGCCTGAAGCGCCAGCGGGGCGACGCGTGGTTTTTCCCCGGCGTCCGTGCACCGCCGCCGGCTTGATACAGCTTCAGCAGCAGCAGCGGCGGTGCTCTGTTGTAGGAAGCCCTTCAATGACAGCGGCGCGCTCTCATATTTTGCGAATGCATAAACTATATCTTTAATTATGGCTATGTGTCTAATATGGCTGTCGCTTATCAATGACTTCGTGACAGCCATATTAGACACATCGCCATAATTTAAGATATAGTTTATGCATTCGCAAATATGAGAGCTCTGTCATTGAAGTGGGTGGTGGCAGCATTACTAACAGTAGCGATTTTTATTGTTTTGTCATGACCAAACATAATCCCAACATAGATAGGAGGTGTACTGTATGTCCACTGCTACCGCAGCTGAACACAAGTTGGTTGGACTTGGAACAGCAGCCCAACGCGTACACAAGTTGGTTGCCGCGCTGCCGCTCGCTTGCTCCTTGGATTTCATTTGGGACGTGCGCTTGCCTGCGCGTGGGGGCGGGGGGGGCGCGGCCAATCAGAGAAAAGCCGAACACAAGTTGGTTGCCTTTAATATTCACGCGGCAGGGCCAGGACGGGCTAACTGCCGTGGACTGGAGGAGCTGGGTTGTGGACTATAACTAAATAATTAATTAACATCATGATTGGACTTGTTTCTTTTTCTTTTCTTCAATTCACCACTTTTAGCTCTATTTTAGCCCTACATATTTGTCCATCTTTTAGGGCTGTCCCCGACTAAGGATTTGGATAGTCGACTATGATTGGCCGAAATTAGCTGATAGTCGACTATTAGGCGACTATGAAGAAAAAAAAATATATATATATATATATATAATACATGTTTTTAAATGTTTTATCATTCCATTTGGGCTGTGGGGGGTGCTTAATGTCTGAAGGAGTCGACGGAAGGCTTCTTGTCCTCTGCAAAAGCATGTAATTGGTCCACTGATGGATACATCTTGATATTTGTCTAGTCTAGTCTGTTCATTAGATGGGTGAAATCCTCTTTCAGTGCCTCTATGCCTGTTTTCTTAGGCAGTTAGCCTCTGGTATGCGTGCCATTAGCGTTAGCCACGCTTCTAGGCCTCTTTTCTTTTGGAAATAATTGTTTATTGTTTATTGTTTATTGTTTAAAAAGGATCCCCATTAGCTGTCACCTAAGTGGCGAGCTAGTCTTCCTGGGGTCCACATAGAAAGACAACACAAAACACAAAACATAACAACATAAGATACATATGACAATCACAATTAACAATGATAATCTAAAAACAGTAAAACATTGTAGACATCATTATCTAAAAACATTGTAACATTGTCTAAAAACAGTAAAACATTGTAGACATCATTATCAACATCAGAATATTTTGCTCACATATTTAAGTAGTGCATTCTCAGGTGGTATTTGAAAGACACTTTACTATTCAATTTACTTATGTTCAGTGGGCAGTTATTCCAATGATTGATGGCACGATAAACAACAGTCCTCTTTAAAGCATTTGATTTGAATGATAAGAATGCTTTCTGTTTCTGTGCTTGCATGTCATTTTAGCCATCTTAATTGTTAGTTTCATTATGCATTGTGTGTTGAGTACTGACTTTTAATAATTTTGTTTTGCAATAATAAAAAAAAAAAAAAAAAAAAAAAAAAAAGAGAAAAAGGAATATATATTTATATATATATAATTTTATATATTTTTTTCTCTACTAAGAGGTTGGCAGTCGACTACGGCTCCTTTCGATCGATTAGTTGACTATTCGACTAATAGGGGTCAGCCCTACCATCTTTGTTTTTACCACGTACTAAATAAGTGTATGTTATGTATTAACTGTTTTTAAATGGCTGTTGATGCTGTTATGGACATCTGAATCTCACCTCTGGGATAAATAAAGGTTTTCAATCAATCAATCAATTCAGGATAAGCTATTCATATGCACTTCCATCATATAAACATGGATGAACAGAATATTCCAAATATGGAACCGAAACGTTCACAGGCCGCATAAACCAACATCATATAAGATAATGATGACATATATACCAGCAGTCATATTTAGGTTTCTCAAGACCTTTCATGGCTATTGTAAACAGAATATAGCGTTTACATGCACCAAGTAAAAAATGTAACCAAAGACCAAGGCGCTCTGCCGATACAAATCACTTTATGGATCTGGTTCTAATGAGCATTAAAAATTACTCTGACATGTTTTGGCTACATGCCTTCATGCATGTCAGTTTGCGTGTTACCCGTAACCATGACGGAGGTAGTAGTAGTGTTGTTGTTGTTGTTGTTGTTGTTGTTGTTGTTGTTGTTGTTGTTGTTGTTGTTGTTGTTGTTGTTGTTGTTGTTGCTGTTGTTGTTGTTGTTGT
Organism: Notolepis coatsorum; assembly: GCF_963971535.1. Classification (NCBI taxonomy): domain Eukaryota; kingdom Metazoa; phylum Chordata; class Actinopteri; order Aulopiformes; family Paralepididae; genus Notolepis; species Notolepis coatsorum. The sequence goes on from NC_140173.1 coordinate 68,688,887, forward strand.
TGTTGGTGGTGGTGGTGGTAGTAGTAGTAGTAGTAGTAGTAGTAATGTTGTTAGTGGTGGTGGTGGTGGTAGTAGTGTTGTTGTTGTTGTTGTTGTTGTTGTTGGTGTTGGTGTTGGTGTTGTTGTTGTTGTTGTTGTTGGTGGTGGTAGTAGTAGTGTTGTTGGTGGTGGTGATAGTAGTAGTAGTAGTAGTGTTGTTGTTGTTAGTGGTGGTGGTAGTAGTGTTGTTGTTGTTGTTGTTGTTGTTGTTGTTGTTAGTGGTGTTAGTGGTGGTGGTAGTAGTGTTGTTGTTGTTGTTACTGGTGGTGGTAGTAGTGTTGTTGTTGTTAGTGGTGGTGGTAGTAGTGTTGTTGTTGTTGTTGGTGGTACTAGTAGTAGTGCTGTTGGTGGTGGTGATAGTAGTCGTGTTGGTGGTTGTTGTTGTTGGTGGTGGTAGTAGTAGTAGTAGTGTTGTTGGTGGTGGTGGTGGTGTTGTTGGTGGTGGAGGTAGTGTTGTTGTTGTTGTTGTTGTTGTTGTTGTTGTTGTTGTTGTTGTTGTTATTGTTGTTGGTGGTGGTAGTAGTAGTGTTCTGTTTCGTATTAGCTCTCGCTCGGCATCACTAGTCTGCACTATCTCGCATATGTGCACGCGCACTGAATAAAGACCACAAATGTACCTTTAATCCCAATATTCGTCTGACCACACCCATATCAGCTTACCCATATAAGCAGGGGTGGGGCCACCCACTCGCCTCCTTCTCGCTTTCACCACAAGGAAGAAGTGCCTCGGTAGATCCCCACACTTGACACCATGCTGGAAGAAAGAATTAGGAGCAGCTTTGGGAAACAAGGATACGTTGACATCATATTTTTATTTTCTCTCTCACTATTTTCGAGAAAATACGGCGATATTGTCTTCGTACTTGAGTGTCTGGAAGATGATGATCATTCTAAAAATCCTCCACCGGTTTTCGTATTGGGAGTTCGTGCTGCTACATGCTTTTCCAACTGCAGTCCTTGCTGTGTGCTGGTTGCGGTAAAGGCACAGCTGGGCTGTAGGACGCGCCGCTGTTGTGAGACGCGGTGGGTTCCTGGTTCTGGTGAGTTATGTTTGCTGGCAGGCTCCATTTGTCTGTTAGTGCTATGGGGGCTACTTGACAAATGTTTATGAAAACCGGCCCCAGGCTAGGGTCCTTTGTTCAGTCTCCTAGACGACAGAAGACCTTGGTCTGAAGCCATTTTAGTTTAACTAGTGGGCCGCGACCATTAACACTGGTGATCCATGTGTTTTCTGGACGAGTGGATATCTCTCTGTCCCGTGTTAAGCCCCGGCCTTCTTTCATATCCAAATGAGAGTATTCCTTCACGAGGAGATATGTGCATGGATGTTCGATAGCGGAAGATCCATGTTCAAGTCAGCTACACAAGCCAGTTTGGTATTGTGCTGATTCCGTCGGGTGTTGGTAAAATCACTGTTGTAAAGCTGTGTTGACATCTTGTTTCTCTTTTCTCTTAAAAAGTGAGGAGGGTTTCAGAACGGCGGCCTGTCTGGGTGAGTGTTATATCATTGTGTACAAAGTTCAGGTGATAGCTGCTTAGCTTACGGTTAGCCAGTCAGCTGTTAGCTGCGGCGTTAGCCTGCTGGGATCACTGCGTGGCCTACAGAGGTTGGGCCTACTGTTAGCCAGTCAGCTGTTAGCTGCGGCGCTAGCCGGTTGTGATCACTAGGAAACGTTAGCTTGCTGCTATCGGACAAGGCCGCCGCGAGCTTCCCTCTGGGCGCGTGCGCCGTTCGCTCGGCGTCTCGCGAGCAGGGGCGGTAGCGACCGACGGTTGGGGCGACCGTTAGCTTAATGCTACTCTGTTGAACGTGCTTTGATTATAACATGTTTTACACTCTTGACTACGACGTCATCTTTGACAGGGGATGTTCGTCGACCCTGCCCTGAGCCAGGACGGGGATTGCGTCAACAAAGAGGACTGTAGCGACTGGTTGGAGCGACGACGCTGCCCAGTTCGAGCAACACAGGATCGGCTGTGTTGTCTACGGGGTCTTGAGACTGCACTTCGCTGATCTACGTTCCGGGTAGGACAAGGTTTGACCAGACCTTATAACACGTCTTCTGGTTTTACCTTTCTAAATGTTTTGTGAATAACGATGTTTTCCCAAAACGTGTGTTGCTGCAATGCATTTAGGATACGACGCGAGTTATGTGTGAACTGTTTTTGTCACTGGCAGTTAGCTTCTCCGTGCAAATCGGGTTGTTGTTACAGATGTGAAAATGATCTGGTTGTTGTGTGAGAAACATCATGTGTGTTTATATGTACCGTGTACTCACAACTAAGGTAACTAACCTATGAAGCTATGCTTAGTGACAAGTGAGTAAAAGAATGTTCTTTTCTCAGCCTGTGATGACAATGAAGTGTGTTCACATATTAACAGGTTTTCCTGTTTTAACTGGCCGTATTAAGGGTAAAGTAAGAGGATTGTGTTTTTTTTCCCCCGGTTCCCTGGGACTTCTTCATCCTCCTATCAGACATGTTGTTGCACTACTTTTGTGTCTTTGGGTGGTAGGGATGCGATGTAACCCTTAGCTTGATTGCTGAGGTTGTGCTATGGTTGCTGGAGAAACTTTATTTTCCTAAAAGAAAAGATTGTTTGGTCGCTGTCGTGTGTGCTTAGCAAGGCCTGTGGCCGATACTAATCGAGAATTATGTATTCTCTCATTATGAAAAACGGCGTTCCTCTGTAGAGTGTTTTTGCCATTTTTTGTAGGTAATGATGGGTTGTGTGTGTCATGTGACCTACAACTGGGTTGGACTGGCCACAGAAGCACATGTGTATGTTGGACCGGGGCTCTTAGAGAGCCCTCTCTATTCTGTGTTTTTTCCTTAGTAAAAATCAGATAGCAGGTTAGCTCATGCGCTGTGTGAAGCTGTCAAACGCTTCATAGAGCTGACTATGACTGTGTCATATTCTCTTTTTGTCATTACATCGTATCATGGGTGTGGGGTCGTAAAGGGGTGAACTGGTAACCTTTCCTCTCCCCCTTTTTCCTGTTGGTCAGGGGTACACCCCCTGTCCTTCGAGGTTCCTGTCACGTTGCGGTTCGGCACGTTACGGGGTGAGGGGGGGGGGGAGTTTCCTGGTCCCACGGCCTGGAATATTGGGCGTGTGCACCGCAGAAATTCCCCTGCCATAGAGTACGTCACTGTGCGCGTCTCTGTTGGTAGGACTTCCGTGTGCTGTTCAGGTCCATGTGATGGATCTGTTTTCGGGGGGTGGTCAGGGCTCCTCCTCACCAAGCGCCTATTCGGGCCTTCTGTGAGTTCGGACTCCTCCTTCTTTGTGAGGGAGCCTCCATCAGATTACAGAGCCTTCCTCCTCAGATTGTCAAAAGTGAGTGGACCCTCTAGAAGGTGTCCTATTCTATTGTGTAGTGTTCGATTCAATTCGATTATTGAGTGTGTATGGGTTCAGTGCCTCTTCCCCGGAGAGCCCTAAAACCAATTTTTTACATGGCTCAAGGTGCAATATATTCTTTTCAATCTGTACAGCTCGCGTGGGAAGTCCCTCTGGGGATTTCCGTCTCCTTCCTATGGGAGGGTGGTGGGATGTAAAAATGTGAGCAATTTTTTACCCCCGGCTGTGTAGACTGGGATACATACTGTTGGTGCTTCCTTCTTTTCTATTAAAAAAGAGTTGGAGTTAGGAAGTGTCACACCCCTCTTGTCGTTCCCCTGGGCGCCTTGGGGATTCAATGACAGGTCTAAATAGCCTGTTCATTGATGCGGGTGTGTCCCGACGCACGTATAGTGCTAGCTCGCTGTAAACAGGCGATTGACTGGCACGCCTTGGTTGCTTGAGGTTAAAACGGCGTTTTTATAGAGCAACTGAGATGGAGGTTTTTCCTCTTCCGACGACCACATCCCATGACCTGGGTGGGTTGTCGACGGATTCTCGTTCATGTCTGGGGGATGATGACGGAATGGATCTGAACATATGTAGAGGGGTCTCACGCCCTGGGGGTGGGCCACCGGGCGCGGTTCGGCCGAACGTCTGGGTGGCGCCTTCTTTTCATGTTAAGATCAACACGCATATCTGCCCTTTCTCCTGGAGTAGGCATGTCTGCGTGGTTAGGGCACGGGACTGGTTCTGGTCACGCTGGTCCGGATCAGTTGAACCCGTTGTCCGCCGGGGATGCAGATCTGCTGTTCTGGTACCCTGAGGGACTTGGGCTTTTTTCAGGGGGAAAAATGCCAGGTCGGTCCGGGTGTCACAGGGTTAAGCGCTATGGAGACCCTGGGTGGGTACGTTTTTACTCAGCACTGTCGTAATGGCTTACGGCCATGCCATCCTGTACACGCTCGATCTCGTCGGATCTCGGCCGCTACACAGGTTGGTCCTGGTTAGTACTTGGTTGGGAGACCGCCTGGGAATACCAAGTACGGTGTGCTTAGGGGCTGTTTCTCCATTCTTTTTCGCTCCTCTCTCACGCATGGCGAAGAGGGGCCTGTGGGGGTGGTCTTTGACCTCCTCTGGTGACCCTGTGCTTCCCGTACCGCCAGGCCCGGTCCGAAGTAATGTTTCGTCGACCCGTAGGCCTGGGTTAACCCTTTTTTGAAAACTGAAACACTTGTACTGCGGTATAGCCGGTGTATACCCGCAGGTGTGTTTTGGAGTTTTTTCTTGAGGGGTTATAGGAACAACCACCGCATTGGGTAACACCAAGGTGGTTGATTCCCTGGTGTGTTGGAGCAGTGTCAACTCCCGGGTTCACCGTTTGAAGGTGCCCCTGCACGTTCATGACGTCTGCCAATCGTGTCAGCCTTCTCTGCCTCAACCCCTCTGGGTGGGGGTTTTTAAATGGAGGCTTGGTCATGCAACACCGCCAGCTTACGCTCCTTCCGCCGGGGCGGCTGTGTTCAGCTGTCCCCTCTGGCGCCTGTCTCGTCCGCAGTCTCCAGGCTAGGGTTAATAGCCTGTTGCCTGGTTTTTCCCCGGTGCGCTGCCTGCTTCCGTTGGTTAACCTTTTTTGTGTGCTTACGGCCATGCTGACTGCCTGTTGCAGGGTCAGTGTGCCAGGCGGTGTACTATTGGGGGGACGGGGCCCGCTCGGCTGAGGGGCCTTTGTCCGAATACGCTGGCGATGTGGGGGGCGGGGCACTACGTGCCCACCTGGTGGGGTCTTGATGCTGGCATCATGGACTTCTCCGGGCCCCCATTCCAGGGAGTCCAGTCCTTTTGGTGGGTCTGGGTCTTCCTTCGCGCTCCGCTGCTACGGCCTTGCCACGGGGTTGGGTTTGCCCTTGACCCCGTGATTCTGGGGGCAGTAACGAGGTTGTTCCTCCGTTCGTTCCCGGGTGGCATGCGGGTTGTGCGTGTGTGTAGTCGTGGGGTCAAGCCACGGTCTGCTCACCCTGTGCGTTGAGTTGCTTGAGTGCCTCTTCGCACGGTCGGGTCCGTCGCCCTCCCGTGAAGCCCCTAATAGGGGGGTTGCCCTCCATTAGGGTGGGTCGGGGGGGCTCGGCCCTCCCTGTTCTGATGGTTGTGGGGGGCTGTCAGCGGGGTGTATTTGTCGGCCGTTGGCTCTCGCTCGGCCTCCCTTGTGCAGACTAGTGATGCCGAGCGAGAGATAATACGAAACAGAACGTTAGGTTATGACTATAACCAAGTTCTGTTAGTATAGCGACGCTCGGCATCCGACGCCGCTGCAGCCTTTGTCCTCGCCTTGTGGCGAAAGCTTGGGAAGGAGGCGAGTGGGTGGCCCCACCCCTGCTTATATGGGTAAGCTGATAGGGGTGTGGTCAGACGAATATTGGGATTAAAGGTACATTTGTGGTCTTTATTCAGTGCGCATGCACATATGCGAGATAGTGCAGACTAGTGATGCCGAGCGTCGCTATACTAACAGAACTTGGTTATAGTCATAACCTAACGTTAATGGTTGTGTTTGTAGCATCCTTGCCTGTACTGTTCTTTCTTTTAACTCATTGACCGCCGGGGATTAGCCTCACAGCGACACATATTATAATTAATCCATTGGCATTTCGTCACTATACATGCTACAATAAAAAATTCAAATGCATATGATCGGTATATTATGTTCCATCATGCATGAAAGGGGGGGGGGGGTCGTTTCTGATTAATTGATTGTCAATAACGGCATTCGTTAGTACAACAGCATACGCCGATCAGGGAGATGGCTATGAAAACAATGCACAACCAAGCAGAAATTGACGTTAAATTGCTCTTACCTGTGGCCGATGAGATTCCAAAAATAATATTCCAATTATTTGATTGCCATCTGCTAGATCGTATGTCCATTTGGGCCACGACATAACCCCCCACAGCATAAAGAATCGGGCGTCCCGCAAGCTATTCAATGTGATCGGGGAGACCCCTCGGTCCAGGCTACTCGAAAACTGCGCCCGGATGAATTTCAATGATACACAGCCACATACACAGAGTCACAAAGGGAGTGCAACATCGGCCGCATACCACCAGGCGGTGGTATTGTACTTTTGCGATCTCAGAGTCATTCCATATGGTCACACAGCCTTCCTGGATGATTTATGAATGGAAATAGCGAATAAAAGAAATAACGATCCAATAACGTATATAGGTTTTTGGCGTTATTCGATTGGCGGACAAACACGTATATATGCGTGGGCGGCGCTGAATGAGTTAAAAGCGTGGGAAATATATCTGTTAGCGACTCATCACCTTTGGAACTTTGTGTCTGCATAGTATGATAATGCTGTAAGATGTAGAAGTAGCTTACAAATGAATATACAAAAGACAATACATAAACCCAAGGTCAGGACCCTTTTGGCCACCCGTACAAACACTGAGATCATAAGATTCACATTCCACACCACTGCTCATATACACATGTACAGTTACCTCCAATACATATAAGTAAATAACAAAATGAATAGCAATAGAACACAAACAGAAGATGAGAAGTTGTGAAATACTTACACTGAATATCTAGTACAGTATCTTTATAAAAAAAAGGGTTTTTTGGACCTTGCTTTCTGAAACGGGTTAGACTGTGAGAATCATGTGATGTTTCAATTAATCTTTCCTTAGGATTCTCCCACGTCTAAATGCTATGACACAACAACAATATGAAACAAATAACAATCAGAAATTGCACTGTGCATGAAAACACTGGACACTGAACTGTATTTACTGTTATGTTAATAAAGGAAAGCTGCCCAAATTGCAATACAATATCAAATATACTCCCATTCATAATCTCTCTCTCTACACGTTTACAAAGGCAAAAAACAACAACCTCTCTCTATGCTTAAGCAAAAAACATGACCCGATTTTTACCCCATGCTTTCCAATGTGGTAAAATTCTGACTAAACATAAAATGTCTACAGAATCAGATTTCTTCCTGTGACAAGATCATATCAGTGCCACAAACCGGATATGTGGGTTAAGAAACTGATTTTCTTTGCCTATGTAAGTCCAGTCTTGGCCTGCAGTCTTTCCTAGCAGCAGGATAGAATCAAGATAGTAGGGACGTCTCTGAGAATTCACGAGACACTAAGAAGATCAATACGGACCCTCTCTAAAGCGCTCTGTCAACATCGCATGACATTTCCAGAGGCCGCAAACACAGTTTACACTGATCATTATCCTGACCCTAGCAGAGCCCTGAACGGAGAGCAGCTTGTACAATATATTATGGAATGTTTGCCATTTGAAAACAAAGAGACGGAGAGCTGCCAATAATGCACAACAAACAATTCGTTGAGTTCTAGTCACATCAAATAACATGTTTATTGTGGATTAGTGTCTCTGCTGCGCTCCCTGAACACCTTGCGTACTGGCTTCCATGCTGTTTGCTATTTGAAAAGATGGGCTTACGGGGTGAACTTTGACCTTCTACCATATCTACCGCATGCTAGCTTCCTCAACCCTCCATTGACCATATTCACACGGTGGCCATTTTGCTCTTTTGTTACCTGAGCACGACATTGGAGCGAAATGTCCGCCGTGTGAATATGGTCAATGAACAACATCTGACAAATTATTGCTGCTGTTGAATGACAACGTCTTCTCACCAAAAAGTAAGCTTTTCAGCAATAAATTAAATAACTCTTGTTTTCCATTAAATTCATTTTTGAAATGATGTGCTTTAGGCTCTGGGTATAGGCCTACTTGCTTTTAAATATGCGCGCGCAAGAGGGTGGACTCTAGCCACATGCAATGAAGCACGTCAACAGTAGGGGGCAGTGTGGATGTGACCAGCTGAACACTAAAACTATACATGGAAAGCTGCACAAAAAAACAAACTGTCTTCTTCTGCCGTGATCTCAACTTAACCTCCTTTAGTGTCATGTTTAAAATCCAGATAGTGGATAGTTCACAAGGAAGATATTCTTCGGCCCTGATCTGCCCCCTAGTGGATAGACCTTTCAATTACATATAGGCCTAATTACCACAACATTTTTTATGTTTCGTTAGGAAATCTTAATAGGGACCACATTTTAACATCCATGGTCCCCCACACGGAGTCCCGACCCCAAGGTTAGAAACAGCTGACATGTGACCTTTCAACTCAGGTAGGAAATAAAACAAAACGTGCAACAGCAGCTTTCTACTTGCACGTGGTGGTACAGCTCCATAGGGAACCACAGACAACAGAGAGACATAATACTGACACATTTGTTGAACCAGATTTCCGGCTTTTTTGCTTGTTTGCTTGTTTGCTTGTTTGATTGTTTGTTTGCTTGTTTGATTGTTACTATACATTTTCATCTGCTATACATTACAAACTGTGTGTGGTGGTCAGACAGCCGGGACAAAGGAATCGATTATACTGGAGGGGAGGGTGGATCCCTGTGGTTGGGTCTCCCTGGGAACAGACCCCGCCCCCGCGTTGTTATTGGTCACCCTGGAGCGGGAGGGCGCACGATCCGGTTGGTCTGGCAGGCAGGAAGGGGCTGATCTCGGAGGTGATGACGATGCTCGGGATCCGAGTCCGACCGCCGGGGCCTCTCGCGTGTCTGTCCATGAGGTCACTATTCTGTCAATGGATAAAGTAGTAGTTTACCGTTCTGCAGTTAAAGGTAGACTCTGTGATTCAGGTCAAACAGCGACCCACTTGGTGCTGCACTTTGTTTAAATCTTTTGCTTCGGTCTGATGTGTGGGTTGGAGTTGAGTGGGTAATATAGAGGAGGGAGGGGTTGCTACTGCTGGCCACGCCTCAGACTCTACCGAGAGAGGTCTGGAGACATTCACAGTATGATAAGTTATTATGTAGTAAGTTAGCAGAGCTTTCACTAAACATTGGTATAGGGGCGCAGCATCACTATGACAACGCACCAGCGCCACAAGCACAAGTTGACTGTTAGCGGGTGCTGGTTGACTGTAGTTTACACTAAGCAGCTGAGCTAAAGGGTCAGAGCCGTTAGCAGGTGCTGGTTGACTGTAGTTTACACTAACGAGCTGAGATAAGGGGTCAGAGCCGTTAGCAGGTGCTGGTTGACTGTAGTTTACACTAACGAGCTGAGATAAGGGGTCAGAGCCGTTAGCAGGTGCTGGTTGACTGCGACCAACTCGTTAGTAGTATACAGTCGTCCTCCCCCTGAGAAGTGTGTCCTCGCACGTTCTTTCGTCCATGTAAGCACATTCCAAGGGTTTAAGACCCTGAGATCCTGCCCCCATTGCTATACGTGAACCTGGATACAGATTCACAGGGCAGTGAGATCCCACCGCTGCCACCAATGTAACCGAGTGGATTAGAATCTGGGACCATAGGATCCACAGGTGGCCGCACTAACCAGCTGAGCTAAAGGGTCCGACCCGTTAGCAGGTGCTGGTTGACTGCGACCGACTCGTTAGTAGTTTACAATATGTTTTTTTTTGCAGTGAAAGCTTGAGGCCAGGTTAGAAACAGACTTCTCTCCTGTGTTTCTCCTCCTCTATTAACCTTCCTATCATCTCAATATGGAAAAATACAACAAATAAATACATAAACGAGAACAAAAGCCAAGCGATTGAGGAGTAAATGGCTCATTGGCAATAATGAGTCCCAATCATCTAGGCCCTAGATGATTGGGACTTATTATTGCCATAGGCTACACTAGCACAGCTGATAACACAAATAAAACATCTCAGTGTCCCTCAAAGTCCATCACGACAGGATCTCTCCCCGTTTGGGTCAGTGACGCCAAGTGAAAGTCTGCCTCATGTCACATTAATCGGCATGGTGCCATTCATCTCTTGACATTATCAGCTGTGACTTTTAAATTAAAGAGCCACTGGCTACCCCCCCCCCCCCCCCCCCCCCCCCCCGAAAAACCCTCAGTTAGCCGGCCCTGCCATCCAGGCCCCCCCCCCTTTCACCACGGGGCTCTACCAGCCCGGCGCAGCCAGTCAGCCGCTAGGCGTGTCTTTAGACACTCAGACTTCCATTCATAAGCTTGCTCAGTCCACGCTGACATTTATGGAGATTAAGCGGCAGTGATTTAATAAGGCCACATTAACCACGGCCCATTCGCCCGTCTTCCCAGGATGCTACTGACATCTGTCACATGGTGTAGGAATCTTCCTGAGATGTTCTCTGGGGCCAACGGGCTGGTCTTTTACACAACAAGGAGCAGGACGGGAGCCGCGGCCAATAAGCCATGAGTTTAGGAATAAAAAGAAAGAGAAAGATGTAAGAAAGAAAGAAAGAAAGAAAGAAAGAGTGGGAAGAAGGGTTTCTGCAGTGAGATCTGAACTGTGCTCTAAACAAAGGAACACGCCGACATTGTGGGAAATGCTTTTACCGTGTTCTCGAGTCCAGAGTCAGATGAGACGATAGATACCAGTTTCCTCTCTGTGCGTTCAGTAGAAAGCTATCCTAGCTTAGCACAAATTAATGGAAGTGGATATGGGCCACTAGCCTAGCTGTTGGCCAAAAACACCTCTCCCAGAGTATATACATATACATATGTATGTATACACCGTATATATATATATTTATTCTTACCGTATATATTAACGCCACGATTTCTTTTTACCCACAATTAACTCATTGGACGCCACCGCTTAAGTGCGCCAGAGGGCGGTAGAGCGCCACCGCTTTAATCAATGGGAGGAGTGGGAGATTTGCGAGTGCTTAAAATATATCTTAAATTATGGCTATGGGTCTAATACACTCGTCGATTATCAGTGAGTTGCTTGCAGTCCACATGTACAAATTGGATTGTTTTTTCATCGGTACATTTCCGTTTTATACCGTTTTGAATACGAGTATAGTTTTCGTGATTTCTAGTAATTCCAGAGAAAGACGCGAAATTTAGTGGAATACACAAAACACGTTGTCATTTTTCGGCTGATCGAATCTTCCTGAAATCAACACTAGATCATCATTATTGTCCTTCATCGTGCACGCATGCAATGTTGTTTAGACCGGCGCCCACCCCCCCCCCCCCCCCCTCCTCCTACCCAACAGAAAACAGCCACACATACACACAGATACAGCGTTGATCGGGTAGAAATACATATCAGATCAACGATCAAATTTATATATAATGTTTACCTTTGTCCTGCAAAAAGATTAATCCAATTCCTGATCGCCATTCCAAATATTAATCGGGTTTATTGATCCAACGTTATATATCCAAAACACATAATCCATGCTGCTCAGAGTCCCCAGTCAATGTGTTATAGCGATACTGCATGCCCGAGAAGGAAAACCTGGACCGGACTTTTTTCTTTATGCACAGCCCCAGCCAGAGGGATTCCAATGATGTGCAATACCATCTGGGAGACGATAGGCGGCGGTATTTGCCCTTTTGCGAGCTCAGACCCATTCCCAACGATAACATCAGGTTGGATGGAGGAAAATTAATGGATATCGCTAATAAAAGAAATAACGATTAAAACCCGACTATACTCGGGTCTGGCACTCAAGCCATGGCGAGTTAACCCGACTATCATCGGGTCTGGCGCAGTGGCGTCGTTAGCCCTGGGCTTCCGGGGCTTTAGCCCTGGGCTTCCGGGGCTTTAGCCCCGGATGTTTTTCTCCTAGCCCCGGAGCTAAAAATGTTTAAAAAAAATTTTTTTACATTTTTTTTTTTTTTTTATGTCAGCATCCCCATTGTCTGTGCTGAATTTTTTTTAGTGTTTGGTATTTTTTGTTGGTTTTTAGTACTTTTAAACATCCATTTTTAGTAAGTAGTTTTCATTTGATCCTATAATTTTTTCATTCACCGATTTGTGGACTTTTTTTTTTAGTGTCCTGAAAGGCGCCGTATAAATCAAATGCATTATTATTATTATTATTATTATTATTATTATTATTATTATTATTATTATTATTATTATTATTATTATTATTATTATTATTATTATTATTATTATTATTATTATTATTATTATTATTATTATTATTATTATTATTATTATTATTATTATTATTATTATTATTATTATTATTATTATTATTATTATTATTATTATTATCATCATCATCCAGGAGGGAAAAGACACTTTGGATAGTAGGGACTGCATATCTGCCTGTCCTGACCAGGAAACACTTTGCAACTGTGATCTCCTCTGGCAATAGTTGGATATTGTAATGTGTGGCGAGGGGTTGCAGCAATTCCACTGAGAGAAACTGGTCTGAGGCTGGATAACATGCCTGTATGCCTCTCATAAGTTGTTATCCAACTCATGAGAACCTGCTCTCAAGCTCTTGCAGCATTCTGTCGACGACTGGATAGAACAGTCTCTGTCTCAGCTGATCTCCTGAGCTGAGGTCTGAGCTTGTGCCACAAGATGACTCAACTACATACTCGTCCATCCTTTTCTGCTTCCTCCTTTGGCTGGTAGTATGTTCCTCAATCCAAAGGCCATTACATATGGCCTTTGTCCTGTCATACATGTCCACTGCCATCTCTGAGGTGCGATAACCTTTGAGTGTGTCCTGCACTGTGCTTTTAGATGTGCACTTTAACGCAGCAGCACCTGGAGCCATCCATACCCATGTCCAGTGTCCACTGACAAATACATGCTCATGATACTGTGATAAACTATAATAAGCTTTAATCGAACCCTGGTTCATTTCCTCGGATAGTCTGGTTGGTTTCGGGTGGTGTGAAAGCTCATTCACTCTTGCAAGTGAACCCTGCTGCGGTTCATTTGAGATGTGAATGCAAAGCGGACCAAAGGCAGGAAAATACCCAAAAATCTAATTTTTTTTATGAGAAGACTGAAACATATGTATATAATGAAACACACAATACAGTTTTTTTTCGATTGCTTAAGCATGATTTTGAAAACGGGGCCCGCTGTTTCAAAACACACAATTAGCACAACCACACACACAATTATCAGAACACCTCAGATCCTTTGCTAAATTAAACACTTGTCAAAACCATACACTAATTTATAAAAACTACATTTTGTTACCATATGAAACACACGTTTCATATGACTTAATTCAGTTTGAACCAGTTACACACACTGCTGTGCTTAACCTAAAACACATTTAGCAATTCTACTTCTCAGTGATTAGAGTACTGTAAGTGAAGTACGCAGAGAATGTGCACATATACAATAAATTCACCAAACACTACACAAGACCAATGCTGTAGACTGATGAAAATATAATTTATTTATCTACATATAGCCAAATCAATGATGCAGACTGATGAAAATATAAATGTTCTCTCCATATAACCAAATCAGTCAACATTTCAACATGGAGAATCACAACAAAACATGTCCCAGTTTTCATGCTACTATGTGCATAACACTGTAAGCTCAGCAAATATCAGACAAACATAAAATACTGTATCCAGTACAGGTTAAAATTACAGTAAAACAAAAACTATTTTGAAAATATTTAAATAGAGTACAGAAAATACTAGACATTATCTCTTTGCCTAGCTGGATCTGGCAAGATAATTTTTGTTGTGATTCTCCATGTTGACATGTTGACTGATTTGGGAAAATGTATATTTTCATCAGTCTGCATCATTGGTTGTCTTGTGTAGTGTTTGGTGAATGTATTGTATATTTTCACGTTCTCTGTGTACAGTACTTCACTCTCCTTCCATTTTGGTTGAAGACAGGTGAACTCACCTGCTGCATTTGTATAGTGCTTAAACCTGATTTGTGTATCTACAATTAAGCAATGGTGTGTTTGTGCATCTGATGGCTGTGTTTAACCAATTGGCTCATATGTGTGGTAATTTGACATTCTGTGTCTAATGTAATGCAAGTGTGTTTAGTGTTTTGCAAATCACTGTGTGTATTGTTTTGCAAAAAGTGTGAGGCTGACATTGTGCTTATAGGGGTGCAAATCTGGGCCTATGTTTTGCTCCTTGAGTGTAAGGTTTTGATAATTGTGTAATACTTTTGATTTGAGTGTTTATGCAATTGAAGAAAACTGTAAAGACTAGAGATGAACTGTTTATTTCTTTTGTACATAGGCTGTGCATATGTTTGTTTGTTTGTTTATTTTATTTATTATTTGCATATGTGTATGATTCTTAACTGTGTTTTTATTTTGTTATTGGTGTATGTGTGTATGTATGTACAGTATATGTATATATATTAGAGGTGGGCATAGATACATTTTTTTAATCTAGATTAATCTATCTGCAATCCTGGATTTAATCTAGATTAATCTAGATTAAAATGGCTAAAAAAATAAAAAAAAAACTGCCGAAGGCATTCAAAATATGTGTGTTCTACCCAAATAATGACCAGAAGTAAGTCCTTACTTTTTCTTTCCTCCTTATGTTTCTCAGGCCAGGTGGCCCATTACACCATGAGCCCATCTCCCGTTTCCTAAATGCATTACAGACTGTTTGAAAAAGCTATTTTGCTATGATAATTGGTAATGAAATATCAAAATAATGTTCAATAAGATGTACTTGTGTTTAATAAGTTGTTTTATTCAGAAGTTAACACAAATAAATAATATTACCAGTACAGTACAGTATCTAGCACTCTCAGGAGCAAAACAGAAAGAATCATTTCAAACTTGAACTATGTGACATGGCTTGAATCAACTGCTCCAGTGGAGTTGCTCAGTGGCCAATGGTGTCAACTGTGGTTGTACTGGGCAGCTCCCAGGTGTGAATGGAACTGTGTGAATGTGAAGCAGGGCGTTCCTGAAAAAGAGCATCTGTGCTCAGCGAACCTACCCTGGGTAAATAAAGGTAAAAAAAAAAATGTAAAAAAATAAATAAAAATAATTAGATTAATGCGTTAATTATATTATCGCGCGATACTAGTATAGCGTTAACGCAGCACGTTAACGCCGTTAACAGCCCAGCTCTAATATATATGTATATATATATATTAGGGATGTCCGATATTATCAGCCGACCGATATTATCGGCCAATATCGGCAGTAAAATGTGATATCGGAAAATATCTGTATCGGTTTAAAAAAAATAAAAACAATAACAATATTTGTTATATATATATCCAGTGAAATTATTAGTTACCTGAAATTATTCAGTTTTTTGGGGGGGGGGAAACCCTGCATATATCGGTATCGGTTGATATCGGTTGATAACGGTATTGGAAATTAAGAGTTGGACAATATCGGAATATCGGTATCGGTAAAAAAGCCAATATCGAGCATCCCTAATATATATGTATATATATGTGTATATATGTATATTTGTACTCCTGTTGGGGCCTCTTGGACCAGATCAATGTTTTATCTGGCTAAATAAAGGTTAAATAAATAAATAAGAAACTGATGATTTGGTCCTGTTAACTTTGAATTTTCTATGGGGACTGCCCAGATCCCTCTCATGGACATGGACCTCACTTTGAGAACCTCTAATGATTATAGTTCTTCAGTATTCATCTCTAATTACTCTAAAATTGCGTATTTCTGTGTAAAAAAAAAAAAAAAAAGGGCTGAAGCCCCCAATGTTTTCTAACCCTAAAAACGTTTACGTTTGTTTCTGACTCAAAGTGTGTGTGTGTGTGTGTGTTTGTGTGTGTGTGTGTGTGTGTGTGTGTGTGTGTGTGTGTGTGTGTGTGTGTGTGTGTGTGTGTGTGTGTGTGTGTGTGTGTGTGTGTGTGTGTGTGTGTGTGTGTGTGTGTGTGTGTGTGTGTGTGTGTGTGTGTGTGTGTGTGTGTGTGTGAGAGATAGAGAGAGAGAGAGGGGGGGTGGTGAGAGAGATGAGGAAGGGGCAAGAGAGAAAGAGAGCTGGTAGAGTTTGTGTGAGTGTGTGTGTGTGTGAGAGAGAGAGAGAGAGAGGGGGGGGGGGCGGGGGTGTGAATCCCCAGCTCTTGTGTGGGTGAATGTAACAAGTTTCTAACGTTTTCTTTCCCCTATTATTTCATGCACACTTTATTCATTGTTTTAAATTATTATTTTAAAGTTATTTTGTGCATCACTCTGTTTTGAATTTGATGCAAATTTGCGATGCATGAGGGTCATCCTTTTGTGTTAAATGGCTGCATAAAGCAAGCATTTGTTGACTCTCATGTTGATAAGAGTATTAAAACTTGGAACTTGGAAAATATCTGTTTAAGGTAGAAAAAAAATTTGATTAATTTGCGATTAATCGCAAGTTAACTATGGACAATCATGCGATTAATCAGATTAAATATTTTAATCGATTGACAGCACTAATATATATATATATATATCTGTCTGCTTATACCTGTATATAATTCTTTTTAAATACCTGTAGATACTATATCTATATCTGTACATATCCCTTACCTACTCTTACTAGTTACTCCGCTGTCCAGTATGACTTACTACCATAGCGGCTTTATACCTGTATCACTATACATATTATTATTACAACTCTGTACATACATCTGATTAGCACTATTACTAGTATTTATATATTTTATATCTAGTTTAATCACCTTACATTGTATATTACTGTAACTGAGGGGTACAATTCCCTGACTGTATTGATAAGTATGGTATCATTAAACCACTACCGCTTTATGTACTTTAATTACTGGCCATACAGTACATGATATATAAATATGATGAACACTTCCCACAATGAATCGGTTCCACACAAAGTGGTAATTAAGTATTTATTGCAGCAAAAGGTACATAATATACTTCTCTATTTTACTTTGGATGCGCTTATAAGGCAAAGGAATGTGCGTAGGCAAATCAATAATGAATGTCCATTCTCTGGTTACGCAGGAGGTAATTATACAACCTGAATCTTAGGGAATTATATCTATGGTACACTAGTAATATATATCGGGAGATACTGGAAGGGTCCCCCCGGTTGTAAGCCAGCAGGGGTAGAGGATCTGTCGGTAGTAGAGAGTCTGGTCAACGATGACTAAGGAGACTCCAAGTACAGGAGACGGTGCAATAGTCTCTTGATCCACAGACGAATACAGCTGTTCTCCGTAGACTGTAGCTCCACAGTGAAGAAAGCTAGCCGGCCTCAGGCTCTCTGAGGCGCAGACTCGACGTGGCTCCTCACAGGTTAAATCCCACACGTGTAGGCGTCGGCGATTCTCCGCTCCATAAATCACAGGACCAAAACAAATATAATCCAGCCGCAAAGGGCTATGTAGTCGTCGGGTAGATTAATCCAGTGTACATGTCCACACGGTTCTCGTCTAGGTCTCCTCGGGTGAAAGCGCCATGAAAGCAGCCCAGCCTGGATAAGCACTCTAGCTGGTACGAGGAAGCGTTGGTGATGCTGGTCACTGTAGAACTTTAGCCGCACGATACACTATACACAAATAGACTATTACTGACTTAATAGAAATATGTCGCACTCGACGGTATAGCGCCAAACTCTGACAATTCAGTTATTAATTCGCACGCGGTCTCAATGCTCTATTTGGGGCCAAACAGGCCATACTTCACCGCACGGAGTATCGTGGGTGAGGCTTCAACTTATTGGGTAACTCTACTTCTGTATTCACCTGCGCCATATTTATATGCACGGCGAACAATCTAGTGCCAACCTCATTTCTGTCTCGTATTCCTGGGCAAGGCCGGGCATGTACAGACATGTCTTGACGGTGGCTTTGAACCTGACTCTGGAGGCACGGCCCTGGCGCCTGTGGACCGCTGTCCAATAGGAGAATGAAATATTATGGTCTGTACTAGGCTAAAGGGATATTCCGTGTATATGTACAAGGAATATACAAGGGATATCAAACGATATACAAATACTATGCAATATATATCAATCAATAATTATATATATTCGGTTTAATCTGATCCTTTGTAACAGCCGCCTCCTAATTAGTCCCACCTAATTAGCTAAGCAGAGACAGATTAACCGCACTGTCCACTACTCAATGTCTGTTGTGAGGGGTCGGGCAGTTCACAAAGTCATGGGGTCATGGTCGTCATCGATAGTATCGGGGAGCCTTGGCAGTTCTATTAGCCTCGCCACGGGTCGGGTGTAGATCCGTCCTTGGACGAGCACTTTGGCTGCTCGGACCTTTCCGTCGGCACCGGTGATCACTTTGCTTACGCGGCCAGCCGGCCACATAGCTTGGGGTAGTGACTGGTCGATAATCATGACGACTGTCCCTTCTGTCAAATTGTCTCTCTCTTTCACCCATTTCTGGCGGGTCTGTAGAGACGGTAGATAGTGGAGTAGGAAGCTGTTCCAAAACTTGTCAGCCAATACTTGACTGTACCTCCACATTCTTCGGCCGTTCGCTTCTTCAGGCCTGTACATTGTCTGTGGTAGCGCGGGGTCCAGCCGCCCCATCAAGAGTGTGTTGGGGGTGACTGGGTCGACATCTGCTACATCACTTGAGACGTAACCGAGGGGCTTTGAGTTCAATACTCCCTCGATCTCCGTGAGGACTGTCATTAGGACTTCTTCCGCCACGGTCTGGGCCCCAAGCACGGCGTACAGGGCTGTCTTTATTGAACGTACTTCTGGTTCCCAAGTTCCACCGAAGTGAGGTGCGTTCGGGGGATTAAACTGGAAGTCAATCTGGGATGGAGCGAGGTGGGTCTTAAGTTCTGGGCCCATAGCTTGGAAGCTCTCTCTCAGCTCTCTTTCTCCGCCTTTGAAGTTTGTCCCGTGATCAGACAATAATATAGACGGTTTGCCTTTCCGCGATGTGAATCTTTGGAAGGCCTGGAGGAATGAGTCTGTGCTCATGGTTGGAAGGAGTTCTATATGCATCGCTCGGGTGGTCATGCATTTGAATACAATACCCCACCGCTTCTCGGTTCCTCTTCCTTTCTTTATATACAGCGGGCCGAAACAGTCCATACCGGTGGAGTGAAAAGGCTTGTCGCCGAGTCGGAGGCGACAGGGAGGTAGGTCAGCCATCCGGGGTATACTGGGCTGCGCTCGCCACTTACGACAGTCTAGACAGGTTCGCTGGAAGCGCCGCACTGCTTCTCTCCCTTGCAGTATCCAATAACGACGTCTGATCTCCGCGAAGACTCTCTCTGCCCCGGCGTGATGCACATCCTCGTCGTATTTCTTTATGATCAGCTCTGTGACCTTGTGTCGGCTGTTTAAGACTATCGGGTACTTGACGTCATCCGGTAAGTCTGGAGCTCTCCGCAGACGACCACCCACTCTGATGAGACCATGGGCGTCGCTCTCGGGGGCTAGGTGGAGCAGTCTGCTGTCTGATGGGACGGGCTTTGCTCCCTGTAGACAGTCTAGCTCATCGGGGAACGAGTCTCTCTGGGCTCGTTGTAGTAGAAGAAGTTCTGCTTCTTCGTAGTCAGCTGCTGTAATGTCAGTAGTGAGCTGAACCTCTGGGTGGTGCCACAGGAATGTCTTTAGCTGCGCACTCTCTAGGGTGAGGCAATCGTCTATGTCGGGGTCTGTGGAGACGAGTGTGTTCAATCCACAGAACATAGATTTCTTGTTTTCGGCCTCCTCTTTACTCGCTTCCCGTGGGGTGGGTGTAGGCCACTCTTCTTCCGGGAGCTTGAGGAACTCTGGCCCGTCACTGTATAGGTTGTGACGGGTGAGGTCATCCAGGGACATTCCCCGGGTGATGACGTCAGCTGGGTTGTGTTTTGTGTCCACATACCTCCAGCTTGCTACTTCTGTTAAATCTTGAATCTCTGTGACTCTGACTCCCACGAAGACCTTGTATCTGCACGAATCAGACTGGATCCATGTGAGTACTGTCGTGGAGTCTGACCACAAGATTGTTCTTTGCACCGGAATGGTGAGTTCACGTTGGATTAACGTGGCGAGTTGCGCTCCTGCTAGGGCTGCGCAGAGCTCTAGACGCGGGATAGATTGTTGCTTTCGTGGGGCTATTCTTGAGCGAGCCAGGATGAAAGCAGTATGTATTTCTCCTCCCTCCTCTCGGGCACGCAAGTAGGCCACCGAACCGTAGGCTACTTCGGAGGCGTCGCTGAAGACGTGCAGGTCCATCTGGCACGTCTCCGGCCTCACTGTGGGTGGGAAGTAGCTGCGGCGTATGTTGACACCTGGGAGTGAGCTGAGTTCCGTCTCCCACTCTCTCCATGTGGATGCAAGGTGTTCGGGTATGGGGTCGTCCCAGCCCTGGTCCTTGTCCCATAACGCTCTTACAATCATCTTTGCCCTGGTGGTGTAAGGTAGAATACATCCCAACGGGTCATATTGTCTGGCGAGTGTTCTGTATACACTCCGTCTGGTGGTCGGTAGTGCAGTCGACCTTCCCTGCTCCTTGGTCAGGGGTGTGTGTTTATAATGGAGCGAGTCTGTTTTGAAGCGCCAGACTAGTCCTAATGTCATTTCTTGGGCTTCTCCTGGGATGGTCGCCATCCAGGTCTCGCTGCTTGCTGCCTTGTCCTTGGGGGAGAGGCTGCGCAATACTTGCGGGTCGCTGCTGGCCCACTGCCTGAGATCAAAGCCGCCTTTGATCAGGGAGGCGCGGAGCTTGAGTAGAAGGGCCTCGGCTTCTTCTGGCGTCGAGACGCTTTGCAGACAGTTGTCCACGTAGAAACTATTTCCTACACTTTGTCGGACCTCTTCATCAGATGCTGGGTCCTCTGCGACGTGTTTTTGCAGTGCAAACGTAGCACAGCATGGGCTGCATGTGGTTCCGAAAGGGAGGACTTCCCATTGATAGATGGCTGGTTGCTCATCCCCGATCCTCTCTCTCCATAGGAACCGCAGCAGGGGCTTGTCCTCCTCCACTAGTCTCACCTGCAGGAACATCCCTTTGATGTCGCCGCTGATGGCCACCTTGTCTTGGCGGAAACGTAGTAACACGCCTAGTAGAGAGGGGCCGAGTGTTGGGCCGGGCAAGAGCTCTTTATTCAGATTTTGTGATCCGATCTGGTAGCTGCAGTTGAACACAATACGATCCTTGCCGTTGTGGTGGACTTTGTGGTGTGGCACGTACCATGATTCGGTCATCTGATCGGCCTCTTTAATGTCAATTTTCTTTATGTGTCCCGCTGTGATTAGCTTGTTAATCTCAGCGCGGTACACCGTCTCTTGAGCGGGGTCTCTGGCTAGGCGCCGCTCTGTGTTCAATAGATACCGCTCCGTCGCTTCTTTTGGGGGCGTGGAAGGTAGGCATACCCTCTCGCCTCAGGAGTGGAGTTGCGTATCTCATCACTCCGTTGACTTTGACTCTCTTTGTCCCCTGCTCGAGGAGGGCTATAGCGTAAATGTCTTCCTTGGAACGAATGTCTTTCTTTTCGTTCTTAAAGGGCATTGTCTCTAGTGTCCATAGCCTCTCGACATGCTGTAGGAGGGTGGTGTCTTCTTCTGTCACTCTGGAGTGGAGGCAGTTAGTGGCTGCTGTTCGGTTAAGAGACTTAGCGAGGGGGCCTTGTAATGTCCATCCTAGGCGGGTCTCGACTGCTGCAGGACAGCCTCTGGGCCCTGTGTGGACCCGGTCTATCGGGACGATGAGGTCTGCATGGTCGGAGCCTATCAGCAGGGTCGGGGTGGCACCGTCTATGAGCGGTATAGGTAGTTGACGCAGGTGCACATATTTATCCATCAGCTTGGTGATGGGGTAGGTGTACTGCGACAGGCCTATTTCTTGGCTGGTGAAAGCGTTAGTAATCCTATACCGTCTCTCTGGCTGCCCGCTTGCTGCGATAGTGAAGGAGACATTCTCGCCCTTTATTGTCTTTAGATCTCTTCTTATTGTCCGAATCGTCATCTGGTTTTCGCTCCCCCGCAGCCCCAGCTGGGCCGCAGCGGACGCGAGGAGAAGGGTCTTCTCTGACCCGTCGTCAAGGACGGCGTAAGTGTCCATGACCTTGTCTTGGTAACTCAGTGTTACGCGGACCACCTTTAAGAGCACCCGGGCGCCCCCGCTGCTGGCGGGGTCAATGTACATAACACTTGCCTTTGTGCTGCTTGAGGGTGCAGGCTTTCTTCTGTTACTGTCGTGTAGGACATCTAGGTGGGCTCCGTCACACCGACTACACCTCTTCTTTAAGCGGCAATCGGCTGCCATGTGACTGCGCGGACATCGGTAACAGCGTCGGTTGGACTTTATCCATTGACTCACCTCGTCGGCGGTCATCTTCTTGAATGTGTCACATTGTGACAACCAGTGTTCCTTTTCGCAGTACGGGCACACCATCTTCCACTTCTCTTTCATCGAGGGGGTACTGTGGTTCTTGCTGCTCGGTACTGATTCTGATTGGTGCATGATGGTCACCAATCTTCGGCCATCGTTTGCTCTCCTAGGTCCCTCTCTGGAGCTTGGGGTGCTCCGCATGAACGTATCCAACCGTAGGCTGTTGACTTCTCTCGCCAGGAAGTCGGCTAGGTCTAGGAGGGATGGCTCGGGACCGTTAGGATCACGGTGGTCTCTTTGCCGCCTGAAGCGCTCTTGTCGGGCGGGCGGAAGCTTCTCTAAAATCCTCTCGACATTAGAGTTTGCGTACAGTTCGTGCATACCCTTTTCTCTTTGCGCCCCCAGCATCCCTACCAGGGATTGTACCTTGATAGACAGGTCATCTAGTGAGCGATTGTCTGTGGCTGGGGGTAGGCGGTCAATATGCCTTATCTCTTGTATTACGTAGTCCCATATGCGTCCATATCTTTGGTCGAGTGCTGCTAGAGCCGCTGTGTATGGGGTAGTAGAGGTGGCATAGGCCAGCGCTATATTGTGCGCTCGGGGCACCTTGAGGTGCTTCAGTAGGATAGCATACTTGTACGGTTCATCAGCTACATCGGACATCATTGTCTCTAAGCACATTCGTAGCTCCGTGTACTGTGCTCTGTTCTCGTGGGTGAAGTCCGGAAACGTCGGTGTGCCAATGTATGATGCCATGGATGGCTGGCACATCGGTGAGCGTTGGAAGAGAGGCCTCCTAGGCGAGTCTCCTCTTATGCCTCTTGGTGGGCTGGTACCTGCTGGGTACCATGGCCCGCGTATCCAGGTGCTGTTCCTCGGGGCTGGTCGTGCGTCAAGCTCACCCGTGAATTGAGTCGGGGGTCTGTAGCGCAGAGCCGCGGGGGTAGAGCCTGGGCTGTACTGGACCTCCTGGTCCTGTGGAGTACTGTGCTGCTGTCGGGCTTGACTCTCCTCCTCTCCCTCTTCTTCTTCCTCTGGCAGGTCCTCTAGATCCTGTAGTCGTCTATTTAGCCTCTCCGCGGTGTAGACCGTTTCTTCCTTGTAGCTGGGTCTCACTTGGACCGGTCGGGGAAGGGGTTCGGAGGGGGGTATAGGCTCTCTCTGGTGGTCGGGCTCAGGGTCGCTTGATCGGGTAGGGGAGGGTGCCCTTGACCCTTGTCTTGACGAGGCCCTGGAACCCCGTGCGGAGGGAGGGGGTGTTGCCCTGGTGATCAGCTGCTCCATTATCTGCGCTTGTAATCGGTCGCGCTCGGCTTCGCGCTTGGTGAGAGCGAGGTCGCGCTCTGCTTCTCTTTGGGCACCGGCAGCGGCGCGCTGGGCTTCGGCGGCGGCGCGCTGGGCTTCGGCCCGGTCCCTTACCATATTCTCTTCCGTCTGAAGGCGTCTAATCTCTAGACGTATACGATCTTCGTCGCTCCGTTGCTGCGCCTGAAGGCGTTCTATTTCCATGGAAGAATGTTCGCGCTCACTAAGCGTCTGTGCTTGGAGTCGATCGCGCTCTGTTGAGGCTGCTAGGCTGGCGAGGAATGCCTGTGCCAGCATCTTGTCCGCCTCGCTGGGGGAAGACGCTGGTTGAGGTGATCCGCTCCTGGCAGTACTCGTTGGAGATCTGTTCTCCTGTGGCGAGTCCTGGAGATCCATCTCCGGGGTGCTCTCCTCTTCTTGTAGCGGGTAGAGTTCCATCCCTGGAGAGCTGTCTTTATCCTGGAGCTCTCCGGGGACTACTTCTTCGGTCTTGGCGGGGGGTAAAGTCATGTCGGGTCCCTCCTGGTCCCTACCGTGAGCTTGGTCAGTTACGTTAGAACCCACTAGGGCCTCTATTGGCGGGGTAGCCTGGTCGATAGGGTCGGACATAATTTTACTATCTACTTTTTCCGCATTTACCGTCTGTAGAAAGCTAGGTAGTATATTGGCAACGTAATCCTCTAAGTACTGAGGTGTCTGCCGTCTACGCTGCGGGCGATCTACTTTAGGAGAACCGTTTTGTGGAGTGTTCATCATAGGCCATGTCAATATTAATACCACTATATTAATATTACACTAGTTACCCTCCGGCTCGAAGGACCAATTGTAACTGAGGGGTACAATTCCCTGACTGTATTGATAAGTATGGTATCATTAAACCACTACCGCTTTATGTACTTTAATTACTGGCCATACAGTACATGATATATAAATATGATGAACACTTCCCACAATGAATCGGTTCCACACAAAGTGGTAATTAAGTATTTATTGCAGCAAAAGGTACATAATATACTTCTCTATTTTACTTTGGATGCGCTTATAAGGCAAAGGAATGTGCGTAGGCAAATCAATAATGAATGTCCATTCTCTGGTTACGCAGGAGGTAATTATACAACCTGAATCTTAGGGAATTATATCTATGGTACACTAGTAATATATATCGGGAGATACTGGAAGGGTCCCCCCGGTTGTAAGCCAGCAGGGGTAGAGGATCTGTCGGTAGTAGAGAGTCTGGTCAACGATGACTAAGGAGACTCCAAGTACAGGAGACGGTGCAATAGTCTCTTGATCCACAGACGAATACAGCTGTTCTCCGTAGACTGTAGCTCCACAGTGAAGAAAGCTAGCCGGCCTCAGGCTCTCTGAGGCGCAGACTCGACGTGGCTCCTCACAGGTTAAATCCCACACGTGTAGGCGTCTGCGATTCTCCGCTCCATGAATCACAGGACCAAAACAAATATAATCCAGCCGCAAAGGGCTATGTAGTCGTCGGGTAGATTAATCCAGTGTACATGTCCACACGGTTCTCGTCTAGGTCTCCTCGGGTGAAAGCGCCATGAAAGCAGCCCAGCCTGGATAAGCACTCTAGCTGGTACGAGGAAGCGTTGGTGATGCTGGTCACTGTAGAACTTTAGCCGCACGATACACTATACACAAATAGACTATTACTGACTTAATAGAAATATGTCGCACTCGACGGTATAGCGCCAAACTCTGACAATTCAGTTATTAATTCGCACGCGGTCTCAATGCTCTATTTGGGGCCAAACAGGCCATACTTCACCGCACGGAGTATCGTGGGTGAGGCTTCAACTTATTGGGTAACTCTACTTCTGTATTCACCTGCGCCATATTTATATGCACGGCGAACAATCTAGTGCCAACCTCATTTCTGTCTCGTATTCCTGGGCAAGGCCGGGCATGTACAGACATGTCTTGACGGTGGCTTTGAACCTGACTCTGGAGGCACGGCCCTGGTGCCTGTGGACCGCTGTCCAATAGGAGAATGAAATATTATGGTCTGTACTAGGCTAAAGGGATATTCCGTGTATATGTACAAGGAATATACAAGGGATATCAAACGATATACAAATACTATGCAATATATATCAATCAATAAATATATATATTCGGTTTAATCTGATCCTTTGTAACAATTACTATTACACTTTACTGCTACATTTGCACTCTGGTTGGATGCCACACTTCTTTTGTACTGTACTTGTGCTGTCTGATGACAATACATTTTAATCTAATCTAATCTAATCTATAAACAGCTGTCCTACCCTCCCTGTAGCAGGGAATGTTTATATACAGTACATGTAAAAGGATCCCCGTTCACAAAGGACAGCTCACCCAGGCCAGCTGTGTCCTCTGGGGAGACAAGTGGATATGCAGTAGTAAAAGGTATTAAATCACTCAATTTAATCTCCATAAACGTCAGCGTGGACTGAGCTCATGAATGGGGGGCCGACGGCGGCTCATGAGGGTCGTCTGGTAATCTGAAGGTTCCCGGTTCCTCGAGCAAAGACACTTGAACCCCTAATTGGAACCTTGCATGGTTGCCTCCGCCGTTGTGTGCGTGTGGATGGGTGGATGGGTGGTATGGGTGAATGTGAGGCACAAGTTGTAAAGCGCTTTGAATAAAAGTGCTACATAAATACAGTAAATTTACAGCAACACACGATAGTAAAACCAGAATGCAGTCAGTAGTACTTACAGCGAGGATAGAGCTGCGGTCGCCGTGGCTCACCGCAGACATGGAGGTGTCTGTTTCGAAAGAGGCCTGGCAGAGGAGAAGAATGGACTGTTATTGAACAAGTCACCACAGACATGGAGGTGTCTGTATCGAAAGAGGCCTGGCAGAGGAGAAGAATGGACTGTTATTGAATCCTCACATGAGCCTCTGAGATTTAGATTAGATTCGATTATTTTTTTTAATTAT
Source organism: Notolepis coatsorum (assembly GCF_963971535.1). Lineage (NCBI taxonomy): Eukaryota > Metazoa > Chordata > Actinopteri > Aulopiformes > Paralepididae > Notolepis > Notolepis coatsorum. The sequence goes on from NC_140173.1 coordinate 68,715,579, forward strand.
CTTTTTCCCCCTTCTTTTTCCGTTTTTCTCCCATCCCAATGTTATGCCAATTAACCAATCCCCTTCCTGGTCGCACCATTGGTCCGGGAGGGTGGAGACTATCACATGTGTACCCAGCCCACCGCTTCTTTTCACCTGGCAGCGCGGACTCTCACTGGGAGAGTGTAACGTGTGGAAGGTCACACTACCTCTCCTAGATCCTTCCCTTGCTGTGCAGGCGCCCCGACCGAACTGTAGGAATCGCTGTTTCCCACCCGCTAACATTGCCAATTGTGTTAGTATGGACGGTCGGCCAACCCGGAAGCACCACAGCTGGATTCGATCCCACTGTCTCTGTGGTGGTAGACAGACGCTTAGTCCGCTGCGCTACCCGGCCGCCCTAGATTAGATTCTTTAATGACCACTGGAATTTGTTTTCATTACATTGCATTGTTCCAACATAGAACATATAACATCACTTACAATTATCGATGCTCGATATTGGCTTTTTTACCGATACCGATATACCGATATTGTCCAACTCTTAATTTCCGATACCGATATCAACCGATATCAACCGATACCGATATATGCAGGGTTTCCCCCCCCAAAAAACGGAATAATTTCAGGTAATTAACATTACACATCTCTTGTTGTGGAATTAACACAACATTATGCATACTTTTGACAATAAATAAAATCTGAATTTGTTCTTACTTGCTTGCCTGGGTAAATAAAGGTTATAGAAATGTAAAAAAAAAATATATATATATATATATATATATATATATATATATATATATTTTTTTTTAAACCGATAGGCCTACCGATATTTTCCAATATCAAATTTTAATGCCAATATCGGCCGATAATATTGGTAGGCCGATAATATCGGACATCCCTACTTACAATACATACATACTACATGCAGTTAACTACATACCATAACGGCAGAGGTAGGGGGGTTGCTAGCGAGTTCAGTGTCCGTATGGCAGTGGGGAAGAAGCTATTTTTAAAGCAGAATGTTTTGGTGGTCAGGGATCTGTAGCGCCTCCCAGAGGGCAGCAGCTGGAAGATATGGTGTGCTGGGTGAGTGGGGTCAGAGAAAAATGTTCTTCTTAGCAGTCAATTTGAGAAGGTACAGTAAACCTAGAAGACCAAGCCTAATTAGACGGATGGTAAACAGGTCGAACACATTGGCACACACATCAGTCAGCGCACACATCGGTTACTACGATCTAGGCTCAGTGAGGGGAATTCTTTTTTTTTGTATCAAGCCGGTCGGCGTGCAGCTTCAGTCAGGCAGGAACAGTGTGAAACACAGTGTGAAAACATCTCTTGCTGTCACAACAGATCACTTAGCTCAAGTGATTTAATGAGTCCCTCTACTAACATCATGTCATGTTTTACTCAACTCATTAGATCACGAGGCAAAGAGGATTTCCTAATTCAAGCTGAAAGGCGTATGGAGGAGTTTATAGCCTCCCACTCGTGCACCATCCAGATTATCACAAAATATATACAGTATTTTTTTTATCTATTTCTGGGGAGGGTGTAGACTACCACATGCTGCCCTACTGTCGGTCTGGGGAGGGTGTAGAAGACTACAACATGCTGCCCTACTGTCGGTCTGCGGAGGGTGTGTAGACTATCACATGCTGCCCTACTGTCGGTCTGGGGAGGGTGTGTAGACTATCACATGCTGCCCTAGCTAGCAGTAGCCTAGAACAAGAACGGCTACAAAGAAAGGCTCAATTCTGAACAGGGCAGAGAACAGCATTACACTTTAATAATAAGAAAGCCTGACCGGAAGGATAGCCAACACAAAATTGAATGAGAAAGCAGCTAACCCTGTGAGATTCAAACTTAAAAGGAACATGCCAACATTTTGGGAAATTTGCTTATTTGTTATCTACCCTGGAGTTAGACAAGCAGATACATAACCTTTTCTTCTCTGTGCATGCATTAGGCTTAGGGAACAGCCACACCATTAGCCTAGCTTAGCGCCATTCACTGGAAGTAGGTGTGCCAGTGTAGCCTAGTTCCCAACAGTTTTGATTGATTGAATTGATTGAAAACTTTATTAACAGATTGCAGAATGGGTACAATACAGTACGGCTCAATACACACAATTGTTAACACATTCAGCGCCAATCACGAGAAGCATTGAACGCCAATAACGAGTAAACTCGTTTTTAGATCCTTTGATCTTTTTCCTCTGATCCCCGTTCTAAATCATCATTCGGATCATTCTAGCCATCCCTGGCTCGTTTCCCTACGTTGGAATTGCAATGCAGATCGAATATCACCAGGTGGCAGTATCGCCTACCTTTGAACTGGAATGGCTTGGTGTTGATACATGTTTTCCTTTTCTTTTCTTTTTTGGTAAGGGCTCCTCCTCCCGCTTGAACAGAGATTCACAACAATCGCCTCGAAATTCCGTTGCCGAAGCGTATTTTCCATCGAAACGTGTATAGACATATACACTGGTAATCGCGATGGCGATGCGATCACTTGGAATTATTATTTTTGGAATACCTTCTGGCTAAGGTAAGGTATATTCTATGTCTATTTTACAGAACCTGAAACATGTTTTTCTAACGATCACAGTTTTGTGTTTTACCGGACGTAAAACATGCTCGACAAACACGATTACAGTCTTGAGTTAAAAATGCGAAAATGCGAAAATGACCATTTTAAGCTGACCTTGAAGTGGCAGAGATGTATTACGACCAGAGGGGAGGAAAGTAGAACCCAACAAAAGGCACAGCAGCGCTGGCACAATATACAAAACAAACTGGTAACACGAGAAAACAAAGATGCACAAAACGGAATACTAAGCTTACTTACAATGACTCAATACAAAGACAGCAAGGCAAGGGAGACGACAGGAGACACGACGGGCAGGGGAACACCGAGGTAACTGGAGGAAATGACGCCACGACGAGGAGAGGAAGACACACACTTAAATACCAGACTAATCATGACTGGCAACAGCTGGCCAGGCCAGTCTAAAAACACAAACATTTAACCACTAGACACATAAGCATAATTACAAAACACAAAACATCACACCAGGGAAGGGAACGTCAACAACGACAACACACATAATGAAATCACATTAAACAAACAATTGATTACATTATTTATCATAACAGGCAAGATGGCCGCCTGCACCATCTGATGGACCATCTGATGGTACCCACTAGAGGGCGCCATGAGACTGGAGGGAGGTAGGACTCCAATGTTTCTTCTCCCATCACAGCCCAACAGAGGGCTGAGTATGGGATCGTTACAGAGATGGGGACAGCTTATGGCGCTGAAAGTTTTAAGGGGATGCAGACCAGAGAAAGACTTTCGTCAGGGTCCCCCATTTTCAATTCATCACAACATTTATGACATACAATATATACAAATATACAGTACTGTTTAAGAGACAGAGTTTCTAAAAGAGAATATATACATTTGAGGGGGAAGAAACTGTACATTGGAGGGGGTTGGGGGGGGGGGGGTTTGGACATTTACCTGGGCCAGTTTCGAATTGCAGCCTCCCGTATGTGCTCTTTGAGAGCAGTTTTGAAGGAGGGTAGGGATTCACATTATTTTACGGCTGTGGGTAGGGCATTCCACATTATTGTGGCATAATTGCGAAACGTGTTTACTCCCTTGTTTGAGCCGAATCTGGGTTGAACATGATTTGTGGAACTCCCTCTGGTGTTGTGGTCGTGGTATTCACTGACCTTTGGGAAGTATTTCGACATGTACATGGGTATCTTAGTGGTGTAGTGTATCTTGTAGACCAGGCCCATTGCAAGTTGCTGTACTCTGTCGTCTACTCTAAGCCATCCTAGGTTGTCAAAATGGGCAGGGGTGAGGTGGGTTTTAGGAGTAAGGTCAAGCAGTCGTCTGACCAGTTTGTTTTGTGATGTTTGTAATCTTGTTTTTAGTGCCTTTGAGGTGCTTTGGTACCATGAGGTGCAAGCATAGTCGTACGTGTAGTACCCTTGAATGATATGTTAGTCTTCAGGGTATTCTTGTTTACCAGAGAGGAGATCTGGTACAAGAATCTTGTTTGTTGGCTGACTTTTTTGATTACATTGGTTGCCATTTTGTCATGTAGTAGTTTTTAATAAGAACATAGATCCTAAACCTCATTGTCCCATAGAAAAGGTTCTAAGCAAACATAAGATTTAGTGAAAACAGCTGCCCTAGTCAGTCAACCAAATACATTCTTCTGGTGATTAAATTACTCTGCCCTTTTGCCCTGTCTCACTTAAATAGATATGGTTATTTACTAACGCAAGAACTCTCACAAAAGGTTGGGTGTCGGGCCACTCAACAGCCGGCTGTAAATGATAAAGAACTGTTTGAATAAGCCCTTCGGGGGTTCTAGAACAAAAGAGCCACCTGGGTTCGCCAGGGTGGGGGACAGGAAGGATTTCAGATAAGCCTTAGTTAAACACATGAGACCACCATTTGGTCCCCTAGTAAGTAATAAGTAATAAACACATGAGACCACCATTTGGTCTCCTAGTCCCACATAGAAAAGAATAAAGAGGTTAAAGAAATAAGTAAGACCGTTTAAAGTTGAGTTAAAATAACTTAAAGGTGTCTTACTGAGTTAGAAGGTTTACCCTCAATGTGAAATAACTGCAAATGCCTGTTATATTGTGGTAACCATCCTGAGTCGAATGATATGAAATATGCAATGTTTATGAGTCTCATTTAGCATCAAGATAAACTGTTCAATTATGATATCTCTGTTTATGTAATCAATCTCAATTCGAATATATATATATATATATATCTTGGGGTTCACCAACCAAAGTATTATGTTAAATATACAGTGAAACTATTCTCTGGGCTTAAACAAAGTAGATGGGGGTTGACCTATTAAGGACAACCCCCTATTTCAAATCCAAACTTAGCAGGCCTGGGATTGGAGGAAAAGATTTTGATGATGTCATTATTGGTGACGTCATTCAGAGGCTCTAGGTTTTTGGATATAGCTGGGGTGTGGGGACGAGGAAGAGACACTCTGAAAACCAAACCACCGAGGAGACCACACCCATCTCTTCACACAGCGAGGACGACGGCGGAAGCAGAGGAGAATCAACGAACAAAGAACATCACAGAGGAGAGAGAATAGACTTTTCTCTTTGTTTGTCAGCCAGACAACAAAGATCATCAACAACTTATCAACTATCATTCTTTAATCTGATTTCTTAGAAGGACGAGCGGCATATTGCTCCGGTACCTTGAATCTTTTATAGTGTTCTTTATTGTAATTTGTATACACTCTTAACTTTGATTAAACAGCTGCTGTTATATATCTTCTCCTCCTCCTTTCTCCTGCTGTACCGCTGGTCGTCATAACAAATACCTCAAGTCTTTGTTTAAAGTACTTTCCAGGGCTTTAAAGGTTTTGAATCACAACGCAGAGATTAGGTTCTGATTTATATCAGAACAATAAGCTCAGGAAAGTACTACAGTCACAGGAAAGATTTGCCTCTAGGATGGAACCAGGGAGCGAAATTAACTTTTTGACTCACCGGCCAGTGGCGGGTAGATGGGAAGAATCTACCCGCCAAGCATATTTCTTACCCGCCAACTTTTTTTTGATAAAATTTTTTTTTATTATTATTTTATATCGATTTTTTTTTAATAAAATATATATATTATATAATCATACTTGTGATTGTGTTATCTGCGAGACATCGCCACCTCGCTGTCTGCAAACAGCTCCACTGTCTGTGTGTATACTCGAGTGGCCTCCAGCTCCAGCAAGGATTCTCCGGGGGTGCAGCTGGACCCTAAGCGCTACATTCAGCATGCAAAAGAATTCTCCGGCGCTGCACCTGGACCCTAGTCAGCAGCCCTCACTCATGCGATGTAAACCAGGGACTTGAATACGCATGTTGTTGTTGTTGTAGGACATTGATGCCAAGAGCTCTACTGCTGGATGGCGTTGGGACAACGCCTCAGTGAACTATTTAGTTTACTGCGACATTTCGTAGTGACTAGTTACCTAGCCAACGGAGGTATTATGCACTATTGCTGGAGGATTTGTTGATGTCGGGAGCTATCCATATCTAGCCGGCTGGATAACGTTACACAATGCCTCGTGTATTAAACTAAGTGAATAGTTGACTGGGTCATTTTGTAACGGTAGCTAACGTTATCTCACGAAGGTCCCACACTGACTAGACTAACGTCACGGTGAGGCAATAGCCTCTGTTTACATGCAGGCATACAGGGGTAGGAGCAGCAGTGCTAACTAACGTCACGGTGACTCGGAGGCAATAGCCTCTGTTTACATGCAGGCATACAGAAACAGGTGGGGAGGGGGTAGCAGCAGCAGTGCGCGGTGCGCGCTTCATGTCTGCTGAGACAGCGAGAGAGAACTCCGCTAAAGAATTGGATCATGATTTTCGGTTTTCACATGACTATTTGATTGCCCGTCACACGGCGCTCAGACGTCTCAGTGGGAGGCGCCAAACGTAAAAACTGAGCGCAAATGGCGCTCTCTAGTTTCGGTCCCTGGATGGAACCCAGGTATCTAATTTCATCTTTCCTTGTGACAATATTGTCACCCACTGTAACAGAGAAGCTGTTGGCCTGGCTGAGTTTGTTATTTTATCCAAAGAGAATGGACTCTGTTTTACCCAGGTGTAATGATAGTTTGTTGTCAGTGAGCCAGGTGCAGATTCTGCCGAGTTCAGAGCTGAGGGCTTTTTCAACCTGCAACTTGTTCTTGTCAGAGACCAGCAGGGCTGAGTCGTCCGCGAAAAGGAACAAGTTGCAGTCACAAGCTGATGACATGTCATTTGAATAAATTAGGAACAGTAACGGTCCTAGTATGCTTCCTTGTGGAACACCACAGCTCACTGGGAGGGGGTCACTCCAAATACACTCCAAATACAACTCCAAAACGTCCCTGTAAACATGTTGTGACCTGTGTATTTACCACATGGAGAAATTAAAAATAATAATTAAACATTTTTGTTTTCTAAGCAGATATATACTCAATTTTTATATACTAAATTTTTTTTTGCCTGGGTGCAGTGATTTCATTACCTCAAAAGCCCTGTTTTAAAAAACAACAGGGCTAATAAGCTAATTTCCCCAAAAGTTGTTGTGTTCCTTTAAATAGACTCAGCTACCATTAGGCACAGCTGCATTGAATCAGATGCAATCGAGCTCACACACCTGCGCTACCATGAGGCAATTGACCACAGAGTTCAGTGATTGACAGCTGTCCACCACAGGACCTCCAAACCAATTAAAAACCATGACATGGAGGGGCTGAAGTCGATCTCCTTGGTTCACACATGGTCACCAAGGAGAGCCAGGACCAGCCTCTCAAAGCATTTCATGATGATGGGGGTGAGTGCAACGTGGCTGCAGAGGAGCGTTTTGGCACTGGCAGGATGGGGGTGGTTTTAAAGCATGCAGGATCAACTGCCTGGGCGAATGACATGTTGAAGATGTCAGTTAAGACCTTGGTCAGCCGGGGATGCCATTGTCGTATTTAAAAAAATGTCCAATCCTGGGCTAACAAAAATTAGGATCTCTATGAACAACTTTATATTGGAGCCTCACACTTTAGTCTTGACAGAATCTGAAGTTTATTGAGCTTCCCATATTCAGTAACAACAATAAACACAAGTAGATTCCAGTAATCTACTATATTTCTGTGCACCTTGCAATACCCAGGGTGACTCCTTGTGGTGCTTTGTACTGAGACACTCTGTCAGACTGTGCAGTCATTTCTCTGAGATCAAAATGATCAAAAACCTGTGCTTTGCATGACCCTCTATATGAACTGGTAAACCAGTCTAAACTGGTCTGAACCAGTGTCTACCTGTACAGATTTGATTATCCGAGTCCTGCCTCTGGGAACTCTCAAAGGTGGAAATAAAGCGCAGTACAAATCTGCTAAATATAAACTACGATCTGCCATCAGGCAGGCCAAATCAAATCATGCAAAAGAACCTGGAATATCAATTCGCTGCCAACAATCCCAGAGCAGTCTGGAAAAACCTACAAGAAATAACAAACTACAAAAAACGCCCCCATCCTCCCAGTCCCCAAAACCACCAAAATAACCTGTCTCGATGATTACAGACCCATAGCCCTTACATCAGTAGCGATGAAAGCATTTGAACATCTGGTCCTGGACTATCTCAAAACCGCCACAGAACCCCACATGGACCCACACCAGTTTGCGTACCGGACCAACAGGTCAGTAGAGGACGCCATTAACCTGGCTCTCCACCACACTCTACAGCACCTTGATGGATATCGGTCATAATCAGCCAGTATCACCTCGTCACCTGTGTTCGTGAAGTTTCTGCGTTGTGTTTATCTCTTACTCCGAAGTCGACCTACTCATACTGGCTGTTTCATCCCCGTTAATGCAATCCGTAATCAGATAAATTCGACACTGGCAAACGTGGTACCTTTCTTGGAAAACGATGTTTATTCCATAAACAAAGCCTCGTACCAGATGTAACCCATTCTGTAATGTCCTTGATTCATTATTCTCCACCGTCTCTTCTCTCATTAGTCCAATGGTTCTGAGGCCTCGTCGTAGCCAACAACCATTCCCTGTTAGCCGAATCTAGCGATGATGTGGCATTCCCCCTCCCAGCAAGGGTGAGGAGGGATCTCAAAGTCTGTATTTTTCTCAAAACGAAATCAAAGAAATACAGTAGAGATATCTGTCAATAATCAATAAAAAATAAGCTTTTACACAGACAGCACACGCACGCACGCACACACACACACACACACACACACACACACACACACACACACACACACACACACACACACACACACACACACACACACACACACACACACACACACACACACACACACACACACACACACACACAGTTGTTAGGCTATTATTTAGATGTTCTAATTGTCCTATATTGTGTTCCATTTTAAGGCAATAAACTGTTTTATCTGTAATTCGATGACTGCTCAACGTCTAATCCCTATAACGCCAGTAGTAGTATGTACAAATATTCAATAAATAGGCATATTTGGCTGTTTGGATGATGAAATAGAAGATATAATTAAGAACACATTCATTAAGAACAAGAACACGGCACTCGCTCTCTCTCGGCTCTCGGCTCTCAAGTTTTTTACTCTACCCTCAGAATCAGCAGTGGTTCGTTGGAGAGTTTTGTATACTGTACATCCAAAGCTTGTTTGGTCAGTAACACGGGTCTCCCAGAAGATACATATTCCTTCCCACTTTAACATACCCTAGAAATGTTAACTTATTTCAAGAAACCTTGCCAAGCCAAATTTACTTATTGTTGCACTGGCAGATTATTTTACTAGTTTCAAGGTGTAGAGCTATTATTTTAACATGTAGAACACTTATTTTCACAAACCAAAAAAATACCACACTTACAGCACCTTTTCATTTGTAAAAAAATTTAAAAAAACTAAAAAAAAACTCTCATCAACCTACCTTCTCAAAGATGCCTGAATCGTGACTCTTCATCTTGGACTTGAAGCTGGTGGAGGCCGGGGGTTTGAACTCAGGGAGCTCTGCCGTGTCCTTGCTGATTTCGCACGAGACCTGGCGGCTGGCAGGCCTGGAGCCCATACTGGCTAGGTCAGCCTCTGTGTCAGTCCAGCCCTGTCGCCATGGGAACGCAACATGTTGGTGAGATGCTAAACACATTAGTATACATACATACACGGACAGATCTGTGCTAAATAATGTTGGTTTTGCCCATTAACCTCTCTCAGACAAACAACCATAAACCTCCATTTGGTTTTCTTTTTTTGCAGTTGTGCAATCTTGTGTGCATGTGATATATTACCAGAAAGTACTCAACCTCTACTGTCTTTAACTATGAATGAACACAACACTCTAACTTAGCATCTTTAGATAATTTAGGTTTGAAAACATTGTTCCTCTAAAAACGTTAAACTGAGTTATGGTTATTTGTCTGAGGTACTCAACTGACCTATCTTAAGCCCTGACAAGGGATGTGACAGTTGTGATTGGAGGATCAAGAAAAGGGTGTGTGGCTTGAGATAGGTAAGTTATGAAACATTTATCATCACCACTACTGGTATAACTATTAGTATCAGTATCATAGTAACATATTAAGATAAGATATTCCTTTATTGATCCCCTTGGGGAAATGTTGGTGTCATAGCAGCATGGAGGAGGGTATGGGCATGGCAGGGTACAGATATGGGCAGGGTAATAGTAGAAAGACATTAATATAGGCAATACAATTAGATCTGAATATAAAAATATGAGAAAAAAACAAGATAAATAAGATGTGATTGTACACACAGAAATACAGAAATTACCCAATCCTTTGAGAGAACCATCTATTGAATTTTAATCAAAGAACCATCCGCCAAAACAAAAGCCCTGACGTACCGATTCGCTGTCGGAGATGGAGGAGAGGCGGGCCTTGCCGAAGCTGTTGGCTCTGGAGTGGCTGATGTCAGAGGACTGACTGGTGACGGTGGAGCGGCGTGTCGAGACGAAGCTGCTGTTGATGGAGCGTAAGTCGCGAGAACGCACACACAGCAGCACGCCCAGGAATGGGATGTACTTGGCCAGGGCTATCCTGCGTGGGCAGGAGTGAGAGACAGAGAAAGAGCAGAACAGATCCTTCAGGGAAATGGAATCCTTCAAAACACGCGAACACAATTTAACCCTTTCATTACCACACTACAGACGGTTAACCGTATCAAGTTCAGTATAAACTCCAGGGCCCTCATTTATCAATGGTGCGTACGCACAGATATGTGCGTAACCCGTGCGTACAATAATTTCTAAGCAAAGTGTGGGACTTTTTGAACTTTTTGAATTTGAACGTGTGCTTGACTTGTGCGTACCTGGCGCCCGGTGGTAGAATATGAATATTGCAACGCGGAAATAAGCTTCCGTGCATTCGTTTCAACACTGGCGTGTTCTGTAGTATGACCCGTAATTCATTATAGTTCATTGTAAAATAGCGACAGTAGTGTAATTATTGTCAAACCCTATAAATATAGCATTTGGAATAAGTCTTTCTTTCCGAATGAATGCAGCATGGTTTATATATTATATGGTTTAAAAAAAAAAAAAAAAAAAAAAGAACTTGAACTTGAACTTGAACTTGATATATAGGGTTATCGGAATACTATGGGGTGCACTGACTGGGCTCCGTGGGGAACTGTTTTCAGAGATAGCAGATAGGAATGAATGAATGAATGAGGGGCAGTCTAATTGCCGAGAGAACATAAAAAATATTAACTAGAGTCCGCTATACCCGAGACACCTCCTTCATTTGTACCGCAATTTAAGACCGAAATTGAAGCGAGGAATAAAACGCACAAATGCCATCCCCATGCACATTCAACTCCTCTCCACCCTTGGGTCTTTGGCCACCGGCACGGCCCATCGTGACATTGGAGATGGATCGAGCAATAGACTGTTACTGTACCACCCATGTAGCTGTCAAAGCTCCATCACAAATGCAGTTATGTGAATAGAAAGGTTCTTGTGCTCTTGTATTATTGTTTATATAGGCTACCTAATACCGACATCAAAATAGATTGTATGCCTCTACAAATCATATGCAGGTAGAACATTTACGGAAAATCCGTCGCGATTTGGAATGAAATTGACGGAGAACTTTAATCCCTGGGTATTAATTGAACGAAACGAAGAAAAAACAGTCATATTCCAGCATGGTTATTAATGACACCAATGGCAAACAGTGGTTCTGTATCATTTAGTGGATCCGCTCGGCATCACTCATGCACTCCCTCGCGTACGTGCACGCGCACTGAATAAATTCCACAAATGTACCTTTAATACCAGTATTAGTCTGACCACACCCCTCGTTAGCTTACCTTCATAAGCAGGTGTGTGGTCACCTGCTCTCCTTCTTCTCGCTTTTCACCACAAGGAAGTTGCCTCGGTAGTACCCCACTTGACGTGTTGTTAAAGTTGAAAAGAGTTGTGACGAGTTTACATTGTGCTTAGTTTTTTTCTTCTCTCATAAATATTCGATAGAAAAGGCTGTCATAATGTATTCTTCGGAGAGTAGACCTGCTAGACCTACTCTTCACCAGCGGTTCTCCATTCCCGCCTCCGTCGTGCATTCTGGTGCTGGGCTGTTGCCACTTTCGTGGTTGCCGACCCAGCCCAGGAGACAGCCGGTGGATAGTTTGCCTCTCCGAAGAGCCGAGGAGTCGGTGCCGTTGCTCCGGCGATGGCCTGATCTCGACTCTGGTTCCTCTGGTTCCAGGGAATCGGCCGTTGGTGAACGGCCGGTTGTTTTGGAGCCGGAGGATTTGCGACGCAAACTTTTCGCGTCTGCCCGTTCACGTCGCAAGATGGTGGCATGCAGGCGCGAACGGCCTGGGTTTGGGGACTTGCTGGAGACCAGCGAGGATGCGTCCGGCTCTGGTTTTCCGATGGAAACTGAGGACTTCATGGAAGAGTCGGACGGATTCTTGTTTGAAGGTCCTGTGGAGGAGAGTATCCCTCCTGTCCAGGAAACACCGGAGGGGGGAGAAATGGCTCCGCGGGACGCCTTGTTCGAAGATGTCGAGGAACCACCTTGGCCTCATCAGCAGGATGCCCTACTATCGGCCACATCAGACTGTGGCTCCTTGACCAGTCGCAGCCTGCTGCATGTGAGGGATGCGGGTTCGGTGGAGGAGGGTCTGCAGGGGGAACTGCAGGCTTTGTTTCCCGAGCTCATGGTGGTAGCCGCCGCCGCAAACGGCGTGCCGCTGCCATTGCCTGCTCCTGTCCCTGACGATCTCATAGGTCATCTCTGGCAGCGTCACCCGGTGAGAGGGGCTGATGTTGTCTACCCATTTTTCCCCTCAATGGGGACCTATGTTCGTCAGGGTCAGGCGGTGTCTCACATCATGGGACTTACCCCCACCTACGTACCAGTTACGCGGGTGTCGGGGTTAGTCAAAGGTATGAGGGAGGGCGTGCCTCGGCTTGATAGTCCGATGGCCGCTCTCCTCTGTCCGGATGTGGTGTGGGAGCCCTTATGCAAGCCGGTCCTCCATGGAAGATCGGCTAGGCGATTGGCATATTGGGGTGACCAGTCATTTATCGCTGGTACACAATCGCTGGCTGCGGCGTCTAACATCGCCCACCTAGCTAGATTTGTATCGGGGATTATGACGGGCGGCATGGATCTGACCGAGGTAAAATGCGATCAGATCACCCAGGCGGCAGGAGCTGTCCTGCACCTTACCCAGGTGCTGGCCATAGCCATGGGGAAAGTGCGCGCCCTGGCCACCCTGAGCCAGCGCCATCTTTGGCTGGAGCAGGCCCGTGTGCCAGAGAAGAAGAGAGCCCCTCTTCTGACGGCCACCCTCTCCGATGCTGGTCTGTTCGGGAAGGCCCTGCGGTTGATGACCTCAACGTGCAGAGAGATGGCAGAGGAGAGATCCATTCTTCAACCCCATTTTCCGCCTCCCATCCTTGCCGGTGGAGTCAGAAGGCTTCCACGACGTCGAGCTGCCTCCGTCGTTCCTACCACTGCCTCTACCGCCGCTGCTGGCCCCTCCAAGAAGGCCAGGAGAAGAGACGGCGCTTCTGCTACTGCCGGCCCATCCACGACCGGAGGAGACGGTAGGGAACGTCGAGACCAGCAGACAGTTACCTACCGTCCCTCCGGGGCTCCTCGGGGTGGCAAGACTCGAGCGGCGCGAGGTGGCAGACGCCGCTGAGTGACTTTCTCCCTCTGTGTCCCCTCTCCTTTACACCCTCCCCGGCCCCTTTATGATTGTGTTTTTGTGCCGAAAATATACAATAAAAAGTTCCCCGATATAAGGGGGACTATGTTTTTGGCCAAACAAACTGTGTGTTTCTTCAACAAATCATATGGTGGGGTTGCGTAAATATGAATCTGCACTTTTACGTTGTGAGATGAGTCGTGTTGTGTTACGAGATTAAGCAAGGTCTGCAACATACACTCAGTCGTAGGAGGTTCTATTAGCCTGACGCTCCACATGCAGGTAGAAACTGGTGGTATTCCGTTGCTTAAACAAAGTATATGTGTCCCACAATGCTGTTGTGTTAGTTGCAGTAATACTCGTACACACATTAGCATTTCTTTTTTTTAAACTTTATTTTTTTAGCGTTTATCGCTTTTCTGGTCAAGCATGACCGACAGTTGTAGGGTGAAACGGGAGAGAGAGCAGGGGGAGACATTCGGCAAATGACGGCGAGTCCGGGAATCGAACTCGGAGTCAACCAGATCCGTGACGCAGCACGGAGTCCTGCGACGCAGCGCGGTAACATGGTGTGCTACTGGAGCATCCTACATTAGCATTTCTACCGGAGGTTTTCAAAATGCTACAGTTGTTTTTTGTGTGTAGGGAAAGAAGGGTTTTTTGTGAGGGGGTGTCGAATAAACCCCTCCTTCCCACTTGATTGGTTTAGGAGATTTTATATCATTCTGCAGAGCCAGTCAGGGCCGAGCCGTTAGGACGTCTTGGCAGGGGGGGGGGGGGGGGGGGGGGGAGGGTTATCCTGCCGACTCCTATTACAAACAGGAGCCGTGTGCAGGGTTTCCCCCGTCATAGCGATGTTGCTATGGCGACGCCTTCCATGGGTTACAGAGTGTTGAGGTGTCGAGTTAGAGCGTAGGGCTTATGGGTCTGCTACGCTCGATTTATGTGTAAACTTGAGTCAGTTGGTCACGTGACTCACAGTTGGCATGTCTTTTTCATGACTACGACTCATGTGGGAAGGTTTCTGGGAAGGTCTTTACTCTTTGACAAAAGGAGTGACTGGATGTAAAAACATGTAAACAGTTTTTTACTTCCAGTTGTGCAGTTGGGTTCATACGGGTGATGCTTCTTCTTTATTATTATAAAGAGTTGGATGTGTCTATATGAATTGGAAATGGGCCTCCCCTTAACAATTGTGTGTATTGAGCCGTACTGTGTTGTACCCTTTCTGCAATCTGTTGGTTAAAGTTTTTCATTCATTCATTCATGGAGTTGGTTGCATCCCGCCCCTCTTGTCGTTCCCCTGGGCGTCTTGGGGATTCAATAAGATGGTCTAAATAGCCTATTATTGATGTGGATATGCCCAACGCACACATAGTGCTAGCTCAGGATGTTCTGTTGGACATTAGGTAACTGACTGGCGCGCCTTGGTTGCTTGGGGTTAAAACAGCGTTTTTATAAAGCAATTGGGATGGGGGTTTTCCTCTTCCGACGACCTGTGTGGTTGTCGACGGGTTCTCGTTCATATCAGGGGATGATAACGGAATGGATCTGAACATGTGTGGAAGGGTCTCACGCCCTGGGGGTGGGCCGCCGGGCGCGGTTTGCACCGAAACGTCTGAGTGGCGCCTTCTTTTTATGTTTAAGATCAACACGCATATCTGCCCCTTCTCCTGGAGTTGGCAGGTCGGCGTGGTTAGGGCACGGGACTGGTTCTGGTCACGCTGGTCCGGATCAGTTAAACCCGTTGTCCGCCGGGGATGCAGATCTGCTGTTCTGGTACCCTGAGGGACTTGGGCTTTTTTCAGGGGAAAAAATGCTAGGTCGGTCCGGGTGTCGCAGGGTTAAGCGCTATGGAACCCTTGTTGGGTACATTGTATTCTACACTGTCATAATGGCTTACGGCCGTACCAACCTGTACACGCCCGATCTCGTCGGCTCTCGGCCGCCACGCAGGTTGGTCTTGGTTAGTACTTGGTTGGGTGACCTCCTGGGAATACCAAGTACGGGGTGTTGGGGCTGGTTTTCCATTCTTGCGCTCTTCTCTTACGCGTGGTGAAGAGGGGCCTGTTGGAGTGGTCTTTGACCTCCTCGGGGGACCCTGTGCTCCTCGTATCACCGGGCCCGGTCCGAAGTAATGTTTTCTTGGCCCGTAGGCCCGGGGTAACCCTGTTGGAAACTGGAACACGGTTACTGCGACAGTGCCGCAGGTGTGTTTTGGAGTTTTTTCCTGGGGGGTTATGGGACCAACCACCGCATAGGGTTACGACTGGGTGGTTGGTTCTCTGGTGTGTTGGGGCAGTGTCAACTCCCGGGTTAACCGGTTGAGGGTGCCCCTGCACGTTCATGACGTCTGCCAATCGTGTCAGCCTTCTCTGCCTCCACCCCTCTGGGTGGGGGTTTTTAAATGGAGGCTTGGTCATGCAACAACGCCAGCATGCGCCCCTTCCGCCGGGCCGGCTGTGTTCAGCTGTCCCCTCTGGCGCCTGTCTCGTCCGCAGTCTCCAGGCTCGGGTTAACAGCCTGTTGCCTGGTCTTTTCCCCGGTGCGCTGCCTGCTTCCGTTGGTTATCCTTTTTTGTGTGCTTACGGCCATGCTGACTGCCTGTTCTGCAGGGTCAGTGTGCCAGGCGGTGTACTATTGGGGGGACAGGGCCCGCTCGGCTGAGGGGCCTTTGTCCGAATACGCTGGCGATGTGGGGGGCGGGGTCACTAAGTGCCCACCTGGTGGGGTCTTGATGCTGGCATTATGGACTTCTCCGGGCCCCCGTTCCAGGGGATCCAGTCCCTTTGGTGGGTCTGGGTCTTCCTTCGCGCTCCGCTGCTACGGCCTTGCCACGGGGTTGGGTTTACCCTTGACCCCGTGATTCTGGGGGCAGTAACGAGGTTGTTCCCTCCGTTCGTTCCCGGGTGGCATGCGGGTTGTGCGTGTGTGTAGTCGTGGGGTCAAGCCACGGTCTGCTCACCCTGTGCGTTGAGTTGCTTGAGTGCCTCTTCGCACGGTCGGGTCCGTCGCCCTCCCGGGAAACCTCTAATAGGGGGGGTGCCCTCCATTAGGGGGGGTCGGGGGGACTCGGCCCTCCCTGTTCTGATGGTTGTGGGGGGCCTTCAGCGGGGTGTATTTGTCGGCCGGTGGCTCCGCTCGGCCTCCCTATGTGCATGAGTGATGCCGAGCGGATCCACTAAATGATACAGAACGTTAGGTTATGACCATAACCAAGTTCTGTTAATTAGTGGTGACGCTCGGCATCCGACGCCGCTGCAGCCCTTGACCTCACCTTGTGGTGAAAGCTTGGGAAGGAGGAGAGCAGGTGACCACACACCTGCTTATGAAGGTAAGCTAACGAGGGGTGTGGTCAGACTAATACTGGTATTAAAGGTACATTTGTGGAATGTATTCAGTGCGCGTGCACGTACGCGAGGGAGTGCATTAGTGCACTGCAACCTTGCCCAGGCCCGACGGGGCCCGGCCCGGCCCGGCGGGTTCGGGCTGGGTAGGGCTTTTTTTTTTATAAATAATTCGGGCTCGGCCGGGCCCGGGCACCGCCGTTTTTTTTTAAATTTTTTTTATTGCGTTTTTTTTTTTTTATTATTATTATATAACTAGGGTTATAGGATAACCTTCATTTTAAGATTCGCTTTCTCTTTTGCGCCAGAGAAACATTTGGATGTAATTACTGCAGCGCGCAGGGAGAAGTCAGCTAGGGGACAAGTTCAACTCGATTGGTTGTGTTGGAATATAGCCAGTTGGCGAACGTTTTAATTTGTTCTTGGGATGTATGTAGCCGGTTTTGTTAACGGTGTTCAACGCGTTGCTGACGTCTGGTGAGTGATGTTATTATTTGCTGGGTCTCGACTCGCTACCTGTTTTGTTGTGATTTTCATTACGTTGCTCTGCTCAAAATCTGATTTCTGTTTTCTGTTTGTTTGTTTGACTGAGTAGGCTATTGTGTGTCGTGTGTATGTGTGTGTCAAAGAAGATTCTATAGCCTTTGGCTTCAATACGTTTTACGAGGCTGATGTGTGAGTCAGAGATATAAGCGAGCACTGGGAGAGACGGCATTGCGAAACAGGCTATGTAAATGCTTCTTAGTTTTGTTTATTTATTACGTTCATATAAAACCGTGTTTCGAATATTTAAAACAAATACAAAAAAAATTATATTTTAATAATAATAATAATAATAATTTTTTTCTGGTTTTCAGCGGGCTAGGGCTTAAAATATTATTTACAGTCGGGCTTATTTTCGGGCAGGGCCTCAAGTTCAAGGGCTCGGGCAGGGCTCTGGCTTTATTTCAAGGCCCTTGCAGACCACTAGAGTGCATGAGTGATGCCGAGCGTCACCACTAATTAACAGAACTTGGTTATAGTCATAACCTAACGTTAATGGTCTTTATTAGTGTTTGTGCTGCCCAGGCAGCAATGGTCTTTAGGAAGTTAATAGATATCATATCCGACTGTTTCCGACATCAGCGTGTATCAGCGTATTTCTCCCAGGCATTCGCTTGGCTTAGTCCACTTTTCCACATTTCATGGGGGTGTTTCATTACCATATATGGTTAATTACGGGCGGTTCTATATGCAAATACGTAAAACCGTGCACGAGTGCGGAGCGTAGAACAAATGGTATTTATCAACACACGTCTACGCACGTGTGATAAATCCCGATTTTTCTGTACGTACACACATTCTAAATTCTGTGCTTAAGAACGAAAATAGAACACTTTCTAAGAATTGCTGATAAATGAGGGCCCTGGCGCTTTAAGTGTAAACCAATCACTGGATCCAGGGGTTCATTCCAATAAAGTAATATACTGTATTTTTGGACAATCCCCAATTGTGTGTGTGTGTGTGTGTGTGTGTGTGTGTGTGTGTGTGTGTGTGTGTGTGTGTGTGTGTGTGTGTGTGTGTGTGTGTGTGTGTGTGTGTGTGTGTGTGTGTGTGTGTGTGTGTGTGTGTGTGTGTGGAGTTTAATCATCTCCCATGGAGTTACTATTCAGGTTAATTGAGGGCTAGCAAACAGAATCTTGCCTCAACAGCTGATACAACGTCAGGAGAGCAGTAATAGAGGCAAAACGGCGTTACAGGGATAAAGTTGAACTTCAGTTTCAACAGGCTGACTCTAGAGGCATGTGGCAGGGCCTCAGAACAATGACAGATTACAAAGGCACCCCCCTCAAACTGAACAGTGACATCTCCTTAGCAAATGATCTCAATTCCTTCTATGCGAGGTTTGAGGCTGTGAATAACAACACCAGCCTACAAACCACGGCAATGGGGGGGGGGGGGGGGGGGGGGTCTGCTGATGGAGACTCAGTGTTCAGGGTAACAGAGCATGAAGTGAGACGGATCTTTAAAAAAGTGAATATCAGGAAGGCAGCAGGACCGGACGGCATCCCCGGCCGCGTCCTAAAAGTCTGTGCCGACCAACTGGCCCCGGTATTCACTGACATCTTCAACCTGTCCTTGGAACAGGCTGTCATCCCCACCTGTCTGAAGAAGTCCACCATCATCCCTGTACCCAAAAAATCGACGCCCGCTTGCCTCAACGACTACCACCCTGTAGCCCTCACCTCCATAGCCATGAAGTGCTTTGAGAAGCTAGTGAAGGGCTACATCTGTTCCTCCCTCCCCATCAACCTGGACCCCCTGCAATTTGCATATCGCCCCAACAGGTCCACGGAGGACGCCATAGCCCATGTGCTGCACACAGCAGCATCACACCTGGACAAGAGGCAGGGGAACTATGTGAGAATGCTGTTCATCGACTACAGCTCAGCATTCAATACCATAGTCCCCTCCAAACTCATAGCCAAGCTCAGGGACCTGGGCTTGAACTATGACCTCTGCCAGTGGGTCCTGGACTTCCTGACGGGCAGACCCCAGGTGGTAAGAGCAGGCAACTGCACCTCCTCATCCATCACGCTCAACATAGGGGCCCCCCAGGGCTGTGTTCTGAGCCCCCTCCTCTACTCCCTGTACACACATGACTGCGTGGCACAGCGGAACAACAACACAATCATCAAATTTGCTGATGACACAGTAGTGGTGGGCCTGATCTCTGCCAACGACGAGAGGGCCTACCTGGAAGAGGTAGAGAATCTGTCACAGTGGTGTCAGGAGAACTGCCTCTCCCTGAACGTCAGCAAAACAAAAGAGATGATTGTGGACTTCAGGGCCCTGTTTCATGTACGTGGTTCAACTAAGTCGATCAAGATGTCCATTATCCAGCTTCAGTTAACCCGATGTTCGAAGCCGGGATTTTCCTGTTTCACAAAGGTGGATTCAGTCTCGTTAACTCAAGCCAGACTTGCGAGTCAGGCTAAATGCGCGCGGCCGTTTTAGGTGAAAAGCCAGCACGTATCGATGGCAGAGACCCTGATTCTCAACGGCATTGATTGATTAATTGATTTAAGACTTTATTGACAGATTGCAATACGGCTCAATCGCCTCGCCGACAAGTTAAATGCGTTATCTATAGGCTAATTCTAAGTCCCTCATTACCTCAATCAATCAGATTATATTTCTTTAAACTTGCCTGCTGGATTGAATAATCAAATGAGATCTTGCTAGCGAAAATGATTAGTTAACTGTTATACAGAATTACGATACGGCCCTCTTGCCCATTGATTGATGTATAGTCAATCTTTAACTTATCTCTAATGTGGTCTAACGGGTTGTTCTTTTGACTTTCACACGGACGACCGGGGTTCAAGACCCTAGTTGTCTCCTTTTTTTTGCAATATAGAAATAATTCAATTTGGTGCACGTTGAGAGCTATATAAAGAATGACATCCTCAATGCATGTAGATTTATAATATTTTAACTTAAAACCAGGCTACTTTGGCGTATAATCATTAATATTATATTCAAAAAAATCATATTGGAAACACCGGGATTTGAACCCGGGTCACAAAGTTGGCAGGCTTGAGCACTACCGCAGGGCCACTGTGCCAGATGGGATAAATTCATTGTTTATACATTAATGAACGAGAGACCCGTGTTTAGAATATTCCTTATTTTGAATGAAGTTTTATTTCTTTATCCTCATTCATTCATGTGACGTCAACGGCTCATTCAATTTCTCAAATCCGTCAAACAGCGCATCTCATCAGACATCTTAATCCCAGTTACAATTAAAATAACCACATTTTTGTGTACATCGCACGAGCGAGCGCCACCGTCACCACGGTATATATAACGTGCATTATTTAGGACAAAGTGAATTTAATATCAGCATTTTGGGTCTATTTTACATTTCAAAAGCCCCCTCTGGAAGAATGGAGCACAAAAACGTAATTCAGAATGGTATAATGCAGATCGTAGACTGTGGGAATAGTTTCAGGAAACGAGCTGTCACTTCTTTGCGGGGGCGTGGCTCTGCGTGATCGGGCTAACTTGAACTTGAACTCTGCTTTCGAGCAGGCTCAAACTTTTGGATCTGTTGGCATGGTGATCTGGAAAATCCACGTATATGAAACCGGAAAGTCCGGCTAACCCAGTTATCCAGCTAAAGTTATCCGGCTAACTCAGTTATCCAGGTACATGAAACGGGGCCCAGGAGGTCGGGGGTCAAGGACTACAGCCCCCTCAGCATCGACGGGGCACCGGTTGAGAGAGTGAACAGTTTCAAGTACCTCGGAGCCCACATATCCGAGGACTTGACATGGACCACACACATTGACAGTGTTGTGAAGAAGGCACGACAACGCCTCTACTTCCTCAGGCGCCTAAGGAAGTTCCAAGTCAGTCAGAAGATCCTTAGGAACTTCTACTCATGTACAATAGAGAGCATCCTGACTGGCAACATCACCTCCTGGTTTGGGAATAGCACTGCACAAGACCGTAGCAGACTACAAAGAGTGACACGTTCAGCCGAACGCACAATTGGAGGGGGGCTTCCCACCCTCCAGAACATTTACAACAAGCGGTGCAGGGGGAAGGCTAAGAGAATTATTAAGGACTCGAGCCACCCGAACAACTGCCTCTTTGAACTGCTGCGGTCAGGCAAGCGATACCGGAGTCTTAAGGCGAGCACAGAAAGACTCAGAAGAAGCTTCTATCCACAGGCCATCAGGCTGCTAAACGAACAATAAACACTATGCAACAACCATCAAATGCACACAGCACACACACCCACACACTCACTTAAACCACACAAACACACTTTATATTTATTGATAAAGGATTTGCACTACAACTCGTACACCCACTGTAAATTGTACCTAAATTGCACCTCATCCCATTTCTGCCCTGCACTATATAGTATTGTATTAGTACACTGCACAGTATTGTATATTATATGGTAACTCAGTTACGTCTATTCTGCATCGAACATTGTACATATGTCTATACTGAACACTGTGACCTCATTTTTTTTTACTTCTAATTTACATGCTATACTATGTTATTTTATTTCATACTTATCATGTCTTGCACAGTCTCTGGAGCGTAACAGTAAGAAGCATTTTGTATAAAAGTATTCTGTACTTCTGTATGACAACTATTAAAGAAACTTGAAACTTGAAACTTGAGCAGGGATTAGCCCTGGTGGCTGGAGCCTCTCACAGCAGTCTCTAACTCACATCACAGGACTTGGCTAGCATCACATTAGTAAAATTAACTAAATAAAACAATAGAACTGTTGCCTCTTAACTAAAACAGGAGATAAGGTTAGGGTGAGCGGGCAGATGTTTCTTCTTTAACCCAGTTTCCAAGCTAGCTGAACTTGTTTGGGCCAGATCCAGTACAGTGTGTGTAGCCTGGAGCCAAGCTGAACACTGTCCACAGATGTAGCTGTTCGTTGACACTTAACTGTATGCAACAATGAATCCATGCAGCACTACTGTTCTGCCTTTGAGAGGAATTTCATGGGAAAATCCATTTCCTCCACATTTCTGCCAGCAGAAGGCACACAGAACGGATCTGCCAACCATTAGGATTGAGCCGTGGGTTTTGTGGTGTGGCATCCTGCTGTACGACGACTGCATGAGACTGGAAATTAAACTGGCGTAGGATTTACCCACGACTCTTGTGTTTTACTTCATCGTAAGATCATGATCCACGGGTCTCATCATATCTGTAGTCTAGACAAAGCAGAACCCGCAAAATGAGTCTCCAAATGGCCCGCAGGTCGCTCCTTATCTTATCTACAGGTACAATCTGAGGGCGGGGATTATTCAGTCCAGGAAAAATGAAAAACTAAAAACGTAGCCTCTAACCATGGGACCCTGGCTCACAGTAACATATTGCTACTTGTGTCATGCAGGGGGGGTCAAAATGAGCTGACCACAGTCAACCAGCTCTAAGACATCAGGATCTATAGGGGGCGACAGTGGCTCGGGAGGTAGAGCAGTCGTCTGGTAATCCGGAGGCTTCCGGTTCGATTCCCGCTCCTCCCGGCCAGTGTGTCAAAGTGTCCTTGAGCAGGACACTTAACCCCTAATTGCTCCCGATGAGCAGGTTGGCACCTTGCATGGTGTGTGAATGTGTGAGTGAATGGGTGAATCGGTCAAATGTGAGGAACAAATTGTAAAGTGTTTTGGATAAAAGTGCTATATAAATGCAGCCATTTACCATTTATTTATCAATGGGAATCCAATCAGCCACTGGTATGACCTGATAACGGACCACTCACACCTGGAACAACTCCCAGCAGCCCTAAAAGACAATACAACCCCATTCCATAACACCTGCTCTCCCTTCCTGCAGCTCATTCAGAGCTGATTCCTCCCCACTCCACCTCAACATGCAATGATTCCACAAACCCAATGCAATGATTCACAATAACTAGGGATGTTCGATATTGGCTTTTTTACCGATATCCGATATACCGATATTGTCCAACCTTTAATTTCTGATACCGATATCAACTGATACCGATATATGCAGGGTTCCCCCCCCCCCCCCCCCCCCAAAAGTATACATTGATGTGTTAATTTCACTGGATGCATTCAACAAGGCATTCTAAATGTAAACATTATCTGTGCATCTCCCCTTTTATTCTCTCTCTCCCTCTGGTTCTCACTCTCCCTTTCCCTTTTCCCTCTCTCTCCCTTATTTATTGTAATTTTATTGTAATTACTTGTATGCATGTACATTTAGTCATTTAGCTGACGCTTTTATCCAAAGCGACTTACAAGTTCTGTACGACAAGTCATCAGAAAGGGTACAACTCTATCAGCTGAGTAACAATGTTCATCAAAGTGTTGCGTGTTACAGTGTAGGTTAGTTTATTAGGACAAGTGCATGACAGTAAGGTTAGTTAGGGTTATAGAGTTATTTAAAAAAAAATATATGTTATATTATTATTTCAGATAATGGTTGAAGAAGTGCGTCTTAAGTTGACGGCGGAAGATTGGACGGGTTTCGGCTGTCCTAAATGGGGTGGGTAGTTCATTCCACCATTGTGGGGCAAAATGACCCTCCCGGTGCTTGGATAGGAGTAGGTCTGAGGCGGCCAGAAGATGCAGAGCGTAGGGGTCTTGAGGGTGTGTAGTTAGAGACCATTGACCGGAGGTAGGCGGGAGCGGTTCCCTTTGCCGCACGGTATGCTAGGTCGAGGGCCTTGAAGCGGATACGTGCAGTAATGGGGAGCCAGTGCAGGTCCCTAAGAAGTGGGGTGACATGGGCCGACTTCGATAGGTTTGAGATCAGGCGGGCCGCTGCATTCTGAATGAGTTGAAGAGGCTTGGTGGCAGTGGCCGGGAGGCCAGCGAGTAGTGCGTTGCAGTAGTCGAGGCGGGAGATGACTGTTGATTGGACGAGGAGTTGGGTGGCTTCTTTTGTCAGGAAGGGGCGGATCCTTCTGACGTTGCTCAGAGGGAATATGAAGGTTCTGGTTGTCGCTGCGATGTGAGCAGAGAAGTTCAACTGGTCGTCGAGGACAACACCAAGGTTCTTGGCGGTCGGGGACGCGGTCACAGCTGCATTCTCGACTGTGATGGAAAGGTCGCTCAGGGGGGAGGATTTGGCCGCAGGTGGAGCAATTCTGTTCTGCTTAGGTTCAGTTTGAGGTGGTTGGTCGTCATCCAGGCGGAGATGTCGGACAGACAGGCCGAGATCCACTCAGAGACGTGGATATCTGAGGGAGGGAGAGGAAGAGTTGAGTATCATCGGCATAACAATGATACGAGAAGCCATGAGACGTGATAATGTTACCCAGTGATAGTGTGTGACCGTATACAGTGTGTGTTGTGTGTGTGCTCATGTGTGCTTGTGTGTGGAGAGTTCAGTGTTCAAGACTCTGATGGCCTGGGGGAAGAAGCTGAGCCGAAGTCTCTCTGTCCTAGTTGCTGGTGTTCGCAGGCGTCTGCCTGACCGCAGCAGCTTGAACAGGCTGTTGTTGGGGTGGTGAGGGTCTTTCATTATTCTGCAGGCTCTGGATTTGCACATCTTGTCATATAAGACCTGCAGGGGTGGTAGTGCAATACCCGTAGTACGCTCAGCTGAGCGCACCACTCTCTGTAGGGCCTTCTTGTCCTGTGCCATGCTGTTTCCATACCAGGCAGTGATGTTTCCAGTCAAGATGCTCTCTACAGCTCCGGAGTAGAAGGACTGGAGTATCTTCCCCGATACTCTAAACTTCCTTAACTGTCTCAGGTGGTAGAGGCGCTGCTTCGCCTTCTTTACGACTGAATCTATGTGTGTTGTCCATGTCAGGTCCTCTGAGATGTGGACCCCCAGGTACTTGAAGCTGCTCACCCTGTCCATGGTAGCCCTGTTTATCCTCAGTGGTGTGTGTGTCCGCTGCTGTGTTCTCCTAAAATCCATGATCAGCTCCTTGGTTTTACCAATGTTCAGGAGCAGGCTGTTGTCCTGACACCAGCGTTCCAGTACCTCAACCTCCTCCCGGTAGGCCTTCTCGTCGTTGTCAGAGATCAGGCCCACCGCAAACTTCACTATGGAGTTGGAGCTGAACTTGGCCACACAATAATAATAATAATGCAGGACCTCTTTAGGGGGGTCTTTATTCGGCATGCAACGAACTGGACATGCAATTGGAGCGGCACACACACACCGGGATACACACACACGCATTGTCTTTCCTCAGTCGCCGATGCGTTTGAGTCTCTGCGCTTGACCCACCCAGTCGTCCTTCCCCCCATGGGCAGCCGGGAGCAGATAGGGCGTCAACGTGAGCCACGCCCCGGGGACCAATCCAAGTGCTCCTGTCCGTCTTCGTCAAGGACACCACAGCGTTAGCGATCTGTTGTTGTGCATGTTTTTCCATTGGGTTTATCTTATCGGGGGGGAAACCCTTGCGAGCACAGGGAGAACATGCAAACTCCACACAGAAAGGCCTGGGAGATACCCCACCTGGGTACCTGGCATCATGGAAACCTGGTCCCCAAGCGGGAATCGAACCCTGGACCTTCTTGCTGTTAACCACTACACCACCGTGCCGCTGTACTATACACACAATCATGTGTGTATAGTGAATACAGCAGGGGGCTCAGAACACAGCCCTGGGGGGACCTGATACTCAGGGTGATGGTGATGGAGGTCTGACTCCCCACCCTGACCGCCTGGGGCCTTTCACTCAGAAAGTCCAGTATCCAGGCGCTCAGAGCGGAGCTCAGACCCAGCTCGATCAGCTTGTCCACCAGTCTGGTGGGGACTATGGTGTTGAACGCTGAGCTATAGTCAATGAACAACAGTCTCACATAGCCCCCCTTCTGGCAGTCTAGGTGAGAGAGGGTGCTGTGTAGTACTTGGGAGACCGCATCGTCAGTGGACCTGTTTGGCCTGTATGCAAATTGCATAGGGTCCATATCACTGGGGAGAGAGGCACAAATGTAATCCTTAACCAGCCTCTCAAAACATTTCATGACCACAGTGGTGAGTGCCACCGGTCTGTAGTCATTAAGACCTGTTGGGGAGGATTTCTTTGGTACCGGTATTATAGTGGACACCTTGAAACAGGCCGGGACCACGGACTCAGCCAGGGATAGATTAAATATGGTGGTGAACACTGGGGCTAGCTGGTTAGCACAGGACGTAAGTATATGTCCTGTTATCCCATCTGGGCCAGCTGCCTTTCTGGTGTTCACCCGCATAAATGCTCTTCTCACACAGGATCTATAGGAATCATCAGTCTGAAGCGTTGATAGTCACAGTAGCCTAAGGCTGAGGTTAGACTAGTGTATTCCTGGCGTTTTTTTATACGTTTTTGACGACGTATCATGTCCTATCTACACAGAAACGCGTTTTTTGGCGTTTTTTTGTGGATACGGCTGAAACGCAAAATTGTGTTTGCGTTTGGAGATACGCAAAAAAAACGAGTCGACAACAGCGTGTAGTCAGCACGCTAGCCGTTGTTGCGAAAACGCCCATGCGCAGTAGATACCATCTGCGTGCCCTTCCGGTGACAACAGTGTGTGTGTGTGTGTGTGTGTGTTTGGGACAGAGCTCCGTGTCCCAATAGCTTCAGCTACCATGTGTTGTCAAGTTATTGTTATAAGGACCCCAGTCCAAGCTACAACAGTCTGCATCCCCTTAACAATTGTTTGTATTGAGCCGTATTGTATTGTACCCATATGCAATATGTTAAATAAAGTTTACATCCATTCATTCTGCTAGCATTACCGATAGCATGAGCAGCTGGCTAACGTGAGCTATCAGGATTCAGACCCTGTTAGCTCAGAGTTCCTCTTTCAACTTAACAAGCATTAAACAAAATGGCCCAGTCATCTATTCACCTTTGTTTAATACACACAGCGTTGTCTCTAATGTTATCTAACTACTGATAGCTCGCGATATCATCAGTTTCGTGCTGGCTAAGTAGCGTGAGCTAACGTTAGCTTCTAGCCACAATGCTATAGTTATAATGGCATACTCCATTGACGTTAGCATGCAGCTAACAATGCTACCGATCGTTTTTAGACTAAACTATCTGCTCTTGGTGGTCACTTGTGTTGATGTTAGTTTTGTTTCATCAACAAATGACAGGCAGAACACACAGTGAATGTATCCGTTTTGTTTATTGCACTTTTATTAGGCTTTGCTGAAAAAAGAATTGCTGCATTGAGTGAGCAAGCAAGATGGTGGCGCGGCATAGGCGCCTGCCTTATTGACATTTCTTTCCTGGAGCTTCCACCAGGAAGTGTATTGGCACATTCGTTCTGATTGGTTGAAATTGCCTTCATGTTTGCCACCTACTGCCACCTACTGCTTTGGCAGTGTACTACATCAGTGTGCTTGGCTGACAAAAACGGAAAAAAAACGAAAGTGTGACTCAGGCGCACGACGTCGCGGCGATACGCATAAGAAAACAATACGAAGATGATACGAAAGGTGTAACCTCTGCCTAAGTCCTGTGGCTTTCCCTGAACTCAAGGAATTCATCCACAATCTTTTTGTTGACTTAAAGGAGCACTTCACCCAAACATTTTCATTTGTATATCTTAATTGCTCACCCTGTGATGCCTTGAATTCATTATGGATTTTCTTTTTCTTTCCGCATGTAAATGCACTGGGAAATGGACTGTATCAAATGTTATATTTATAACAGCTTTTATCCAAAGCGCTTTACAACGTATGCCTCTCACTCACCCACCAACTGCGGAGGCGACCATGCAAGGTGCCATCCTGCTCATCAGGAGCAGTTACGGGGTTAAGTGTCTTGCTCAAGGACACGCTGCCGGGAGGAGCCAGAATCAAACCGGGAACCTTTCGATTTCCAGACGAGCGCTCTAACTACTGAGCCACTGTCGCCACCATGTCTCCACTGTGAAATAGAATTGAAAAAGAAACGGTAGAAATACTTGTTGAATTGAAGTTAATAGAGATTAAGATTAACAAAACATCCGTTTGCAAACTCACTCACAACGTGTCCATGTCCAGTCGTACGCTCATTTTCATTAGCGAGTTCTAAGCAAAAGCGTATGTGTTTGTGAAGTACTGAACATACGACTGGATAAATGAGACTTGGATTATACTGCAGGGTAAATGAGACTTGGATTATACTGCAGGATAAATGAGACTTGGATTATACTGCAGGGTAAATGAGACTTGAATTATACTGCAGGATAAATGAGACTTGGATTATACTGCAGGATAAATGAGACTTGGATTATACTGCAGGATATTTGAGACTTGGATTATATTGCAGGATAAATGAGCAGGATAAATGAGACTTGGATTATACTGCAGGATAAATGAGACTTGGATTATACTGCAGGATAAATGAGACTTGGATTATACTGCAGGATAAATGAGCAGGATAAATGAGACTTGGATTATACTGCAGGATAAATGAGACTTGGATTATACTGCAGGATAAATGAGACTTGGATTATACTGCAGGATAAATGAGACTTGGATTATACTGCAGGATAAATGAGACTTGGATTATACTGCAGGATAAATGAGACTTGGATTATATTGCAGGATAAATTAGACTTGGATTATACTGCAGAATATATGAGCAGGATAAATGAGACTTGGATTATACATGAGACTTGGATTATACTGCAGTATAAATGAGCAGGATAAATGAGACTTGGATTATACTGCAGTATAAATGAGCAGGATAAATGAGACTTGGATTATACATGAGACTTGGATTATACTGCAAGATAATGAGACTTGGATTATACTGCAGGATAAATGAGCAGGATAAATGAGACTTGGATTATACTGCAGGATAAATTAAACTTGGATTATATTGAACGAGTTGTCAGATAGTTTGTAAACATAATGTCTTGATATAGTTTTGTTGTTGAACAAAATCTCCGTTCACTTCAACTCATCAAGTATTTCTACTGTTCTTTTTGATTCTACGATGGAGACATGCAAATACAAATTTAATAAATCCAAGGCATTTGATATAAAAAAATATATATCATTTTTGGATAAAGTGGTCCCTAATGTTTTGGCCCTTGGACCTTCATCAGGTAAAGTTGAGTCAAGTGCAATAAATAAGAGCCTGATTCTAACTCTGTCTGCTTGGCTGGCGACGGTACTGTAGATCTCCCCACCCAGCAGGAAATGAGCAAAGTAGATCTCACGCCTAAGAAGATCACCCCCCCACCCTCTCGGCCTACACAGCGGACACGTCCTTCCCGGGACCCGTCGATAAGAGACTCATACACACATACACACCTACACACAGATACCTATACACAGGGCCTCCGCTAGGGGCGTGCGGTCACACTGGGCCTCGCGAGAAGGGGGGCCTCGCAAAAAAATTAAATAAAAAAGGTTTATTATTATTTTTAGTTAAATTTTTTTATAAACATTTTAATAAATAGAATGTTAACAATCACTTTCCATCACAGACCTAAAATCTAGTTTGCTTACATGCTTATATATTTCACATTAGACACCTTTGTAGAATAGTGTAGACACGTGAATGTGTCTGACTTGTTCCGGGCTCTGCGGCTCTGCAGATATATGCTATTGGTTTCAATGGACCGTTTACTTTTGTGGCAGGCAATGCATCGTGGGAGGACTAACACTAGGGGGAGCTGGTTGGCATCGGTCTGGTAGTCGGTAGGGAGATGTGAAGATACCGGTATCCACGAGGGGGTACAGGTACAGGGTCTATTCGGCGCTATCCAAGGGAGCGAGTGGACGTCTTGGCCAAGAGCATCCTACTTCTGAAAACGTGAAATACCAAATGTGCAGCATCGGAGCAGAAGAAATAACGCTGCATGCCGTAAGCTTATCAATACCAAGTATAGTGATTAGGTTACGCCAAGACAAAGAGGACGTTCGGCAGATGGACTGTGAACTTAAGATGAACATTAAAAGTGTTGCGTGTTAGAACGTTCAGTCGGGGAGTCAGGCTACTAGCCATGTCGGCTAGTAGCTTAGCTAAAGGCAGGGACAGCTGAACTTTACTAGCGTTAGCTAACCTAGCTAGCTAGCGTTAGCTACGTTATCGAGTGCTAACGTGTGGCAGATAAACTAGAAACAGACTCCCAAGTTCATCCCAACAGGGGGACAATATCATGGGACTGGTGAACTTTGTCATCTCCACGGTAGAATAATGTGTCAACGTCGTCTCCTTCCTCTTGGACCTCAACTTTGCCATTGATTCTGCGTTAGGGTGAGTTTTTCATGCAATCTATTCTGTTCCCGCCGTGGTCTCTCTCTCGCTCTCTCTCTCTCTGTTCTGTTGTGCTGCACGCACCCGCCGTGGTGTGTGTGTCTCTCTCTCTCTCTCTCTCTCTCTCTCTCTCTCTCTCTCTCTCTCTCTCTCTCTCTCTCTCTCTCTCTCTCTCTCTCTCTGCCGTATTAACGGTATCATTCACCAGTAGTGCCGAATTTCTCAGTTATCCGCTCCATATAATTAATACAAATGTTAATTAATACAAACCGGTCAGTGGCCATCAGATAGACCAATAGAGAGAGGAGCTTTATAATACAATGGAAAAACGACAAAGGTATAATGTTCAGTGCAAACATCTATATGTCGTTTACAGTTTATTATGCCACCTATGCAGCTCGTTTATTTTGACAGAGTTAAAAAAAAATCACTATCATCATATTAAATTAGCCATTGTTTTCGGTTCTGGCCCGCCATACAATGGCTTGGGGGAAAATTGGCCCGCGGCCAAACCTAATCGCCGGCCCCTGATGTAGGCTATGGTTATTGCAGAAAGTTTATCTTGGGCGTGGGGGTAGGGCATTCAACTGTTTTGAGCACCCACTGGCAGAAACATAAATCGGCGCCTATGGAGACGACAACCTGATTTAATATTTTTAGGAAATGTAAGAAAAAAAAAGAAGAAAAAATAAAAAAAATTCATTAATTAATTAATGAATTAATTAATTAATAAAAACATTTCGTGCAGGGCCTCGTGCATTTAAATCTCGCACAGGGCCTCGCATTCCTCCCAGACGGCACTGCCTACACACACACACACACACACACACACAAAAACATAGACACACGCACACATACAGTACATGCACATAATCACACACACACACACACACACACACACACACACACACACACACACACACACACACACACACACACACACACACACACACACACACACACACACACACACACACACACACAGACATACATACACACACACACACACATGCCTACACACACACACACACACACACACACACACACATGCCTACACACACACACACACACACACACACACACACACACACACACACACACACACACACACACACACACACACACACACACACACACACACACACACACACACACACACACACACACACACACACACACACACACACACACACATGTACACACACACTCCGGGTTTGCAGGAGGCTTTACAGTCAAGTAGATAAGCGGCGGATTGTAATCGGCTGGATTCTGAAAAGGAACCCTCCCACGGCCCGGCGGCTTACCTGTATTTAGGGTGCGTGATGGCGTAGATGATGGGGTTGTGTATGGCGGAGGCCTTGGCGATTACAGCCGGCACGGAGTTCATGTAGGGGGTGAGCATGTCTGAGTACCTGCAACAGGGGAACGGGTGGGGTGGGGGTGGGGTGAACGGGCGGTTGGAGGGGGAGGGGGGGCTTCAATATGAGCAAGGTAAAAAAAGAAAAATGTCAAACACTGTTGCTAAGCGGTGCAGCTGGGCCACTCTGCTGAGCATTCTCGAAGTCAACTTCCTGTCTGTTGTTGCTAGGCAACTGCGGCGTGGGGGAAACATGCACGCCGCGTACATTTTGTACGGTTCATTTAGTGCAGAAACGGATCGGAAAAGCGGCAAATTAAACACAATCAAGGGTAATTTTCTTCAGTGCATCACAATGCCAAAGAGCTGCTGTGTTATGCTTTGTACTAGTAATAACATAATCAAAAATCAAAATCGAAAGTTTTATATAATACCAGTTGAGGCATCACGGATAGCTATCAAGAGGGCACATGTAGACTCAGACGGGAGAGTCGATCAAAGCAGACCCTGGCCCCCAAGTCAAATCATACGTATGTCTGCTCTACCCATTTCATAACAGGTGAGAATAAGGAACAAATATGTATATAGTAAATTAAGTTTTATTGGCTGTGAGGCTGTAAACAGCAGAACATTTTTAGCTGCTAGCTACTTCACCATATAACGTTAGTCAATTCTCTTCAAGTAGCCTACATGCCTTTTTTTTCGCCTTAGAAAGGCTTTCGAAATAGTGAAATGCCATGTTGACCTCAATATTTTCAAAACAAATTATATGAAAAGGTTATGAAATGAACAAGAATGTGATAAAATATGTTATAAAAACGGAGCTCAACGCATACATTTGATCGTAGAAATCTGTTTGTTTTCCACCATACCAAGATGGCGGCGGTCTACATCAGAGTGTCTTCGAGAATGTGCTTCACTTTGAGTTAATAATATTGTTGTTTTATTCATTTGAATTGTTTTATTCATTTAACTTTTTGTCTTTATCTCCTGTAGCACGTTGAGATTTTTACAAATGTAAAGTGTGGTACAAATTGAATTTATTATTATTATTATTATTATTATTATTATTATTATTATTATTATTATTATTATTATTATTATTATTATTATTATTATTATTATTATTATTATTATTATTATTATTATTATTATTATTATTATTATTATTATTATTATTATTATTATTATTATTATTATTATTATTATTATTATTATTATTATTATTATTATTATTATTATTATTATTATTATTTATTATTATTATTTACACTGTTTATTTTTCTCATATTTTCATATTCAGAGTTTATTATATTGTTTACACTGTTTGTTTTTCTCATATTTTTATATTCAGATAAAATTGTATTGTCTATATGTATGTCTTTCTACTATTACCCTGCCCATACCTGTACCTCCCCTCCCCCTCCCCCATGCTGCTATGACAACCGAATTTCTGGCCAACAGCTAGGCTTATCCGCTTCCATTCATTTGTGCTAAGCTAGGTTAGCTTGCAGCTGGATAGCTTTCTACTGAACGCACAGAGAGGAAACGGGTATCTACAGTGTCTTCCATAATGTTGTTGTGTCCGTTAATTGATGTAAGAGCTCTAAAATGGGGGAGATTTCCTTTGGGAACCTTGTCTGGTACCCTGAATACAACCTGTAACCTCTTAAGCACCCACTCACGCGCACTTGTGGCACTTTGCGCTTGTCTACCGGGTCGGGGCAACATTTTTCGCAGATCATCCAATACACTGTTCGAAAGTTTAATTTGCCGCCTTTCGATCGCCACCATACTCAACCGATTACGTGCTTTGGGTCTCGAGTTACAAGACGATATATCCGGCGAGCGTCATTTGACAGGCCGCTCCGTCAAATAACCACTTCCGGTTCTGAATGGTCTAGAACTGACCAATCATCGCTGATGGCGAAAATGATCACCATTGTAGCCAACGAGCATCCGCTCCATAAGAGACTGCAGACGGGTGGGTGAGAGTGGGGGAAGGTGGGGAAAGTTGACGAAGAATTCCTTTGTTGTGACTCAAGCGTCAGAATGAATGGAAGTCAATGGCCATTTTGGATAATCACGCTGTATTCTTTTTACCGGTACACACATTACAAAAACCTTTCTCATCTTTTGATGAATTTTTATCAAATGTGGACCTGTACTACATAGGACTTCAGGCTATGGAACCACTGTGTTTTCCAGCTACTACCTCTATGCTGGAACTTAAACACAGGAATCTGGCAACCACTAAACAGAAATGTGAGTACACACAACTTTTACTTCAGTGTGTTCAAACCTCTGTTACTTATTTCATTAGCACTCAAAGTGATTTTTCCTTTTGCTTTTGTAATGTTTGGGATTTTGCTCTCACCTGGGAGATGTGCTTATGTAGCACCGTCATCCGACGTCTTTTGTTTTGTGCCTTGTTTTGGAGACAGTGTTTTCTCCCCCTTGCTTTCCCTGTTTTGACGTGTAGCTCACATGTTTTTGTGATAACGTGTTTTGGAGACAGTATTGTCTCTTTTATTTCCCCTGTTTTTAGAGATGAGAGTAGTCTCTAATTTTTTATGCATCATTATCGGTGTGAACGCCTTTTTGTCTCCAATACAATAAACAAAGAGCCTTTTGTTTGAGAATCAACACCTGCCTCCTGTCTCTCCATTCTGTCCTGCACTTGGGTTCAACCCACCGTAACAGCTTTAGCAACTTCAGAATGTTACCTTTCAAAAGAGAAAAGTATGCAGTGGTCAAAATCAAAAACAAAAATGGCCCTGTTTTGCGGGTAATGCTTAAGAGGTTAAACTCTAATAATAGTATAGTATATATATAATATTATTTGAGGAAGTATGTGCTTGATTCAAATATCATGGTCACTATGACCAAATATCATGGTTATTACATACGATTCTGTGAGTGCACAGGGAAGAAGAACGGCAACCGGAAATGTGTACAGTGAGTAGAGAATACCACATCAAACATCAGGATTTTACCATATTATGTTACCGGTATACTGGGATATTAGATATTGTGGTATTGGGATGTTGTGATATTGGTGTAGCAGCCTGAATATTCTACAAAGTATTCAGTAGTGCTAACTAACTGTTACTTTCCCTGTGGGTGTATAACGTGTGATTTACAGTGTTCCTTTGGATAGACTAACAGTGTTCCTTTGGATAGCTCGCCCAGTCTAACGACGAGGTGAGGTGCTACTCTTCTCCAGATGCAGTATGGATTACTAGCAATAACATTGAGCCTTTTCTCCCTTTCTGGAGCGGTCTTTGCGTGGGACCAGTGGTTGCCAGCAGGGGGCGGAGTGCAGTGGTGGCAGGTGGAGCAGTGGAGAGAAGCAAGCAACGAGGAAGAGGGCATTACCTGGAGGTGAGGGGAACAGGAAGTTCTCTTCTGCGTTGGACTTGGCCGTGAACGGTCGCAGCTACAACGGGTGTGTGCTTTGGAATAGCCCCGTTGAAGAAGTGAAGTTGGAGAGCCCCGTCGGAGCGAGCGGCGGGTGATGAGACATACTTGCTAGTGACAGGTTATCCTAGAAGTATCAGCGATAGTGTGTGAGTAAGAGAAACCGAACCCAAGGACTAACGTCTAGAGCTAACGAGACTAACGTCTAACGTTATCGGGTTATAGTAGTTACTGTGTGCGGTATAGTAGGTACCAGCCGAGCGTACCACGGGTATTGCACTACCTCCCCTGCAGGTTCTATACAACAAGAGGTGCAAATCCAGAGCCTGCAGAATAATGAAAGACCCCCACCACCCCAATAACAGCCTGTTCCAGCTGCTGAGGTCAGGCAGACGCCTGCGAACCCCAGCTACTAGGACAGAGAGGCTTAGGCTCAGCTTCTTCCCCCAGGCCATCAGAGCCTTGAACAATGAACATTGAGTGCCACAGAACACTGAACTATCCACACACAAGCACACATGAGCACACACACGACACGCACGCTGTGCACTAGCAGCCACTTTAACACTTTAACATGAGCGGGCACACACTCATGCCGCACTCACCCACACTTATTGCCAAAAGGAAAGGCCACTTTAAATTAGTATAGCAACAGTAACAGTGTATTGCACTACCAAAGCTAACTAGCATGTCCTATATGCTCTGTAAATAACTATGTACAGACACCGAGATGTCACACCATGTTACCTGTTACCTGTTATTGCACAATGTTGTTTTTATTGGATTCTATTATATGTTGTACCACTGTATTGCACATCGTTGCGGGCAAGACCACCCGCATTTCATTGTATACTTGTATGCCGTGACAAATAAAACTCTTGACTTGACTCTTGACTTGACTTGAGTAGCATGCCGCTAACGGCTCCGTCTGACTTGAGTAGACTACCGGGCGCGAGGCGCTGAAGAGACCGGTGGTATAGCCAGACACGTTGCGTTAACAGTGTAACCGAATAGCAGGAGGGTGTGCCGAGACCCAAAGCTTAGCTGTGTTTAAGGTAGCCAAAGTATTAGCTCGTGCGACAGAAGCAAGCCAGCAACAGCAGCGGTGGACATTTCCCAGACGGTACAGAGGACGCCTCTTCCCACCATCAGAGGACGCCATACAGCAAGCTCTGCCAACTAACCACTGCCTGCTGTTCGCCCACCTGCTGGCTGTGCTCGCGGATCGCCGACGCCATCTTGTCATCCGGACTAGCAGTGACAAGAGTGGGTCCGCCATCTTGGCTAAGTACTAACAGTACCACGTGTATCAACAGCAACGTCCATTGAAGTGAACGCTAACCATCAGTGTCTAAGGGGTACCCCAAACAATTTAAGCCGGCTTAGGTTAGGTTTTCTTTGATAACGTGGGCCCACATTTATTGGTTATTTTGTTATTTGTTTATTTGACTGTTTGATTCTGAAATTCCCAATGTGTCTATGTTCTATGCCTGGGTTCCCCCAGTACAAGCGGGGTGGTTTAATGTATTGAGCACTCGGTGCCTATGGTGGGAAGAGCTTCCCCTACATTGATAACAAGAGCACCCGGTGCCATATGAGTAAAAATTAACGTTGTAATGTATAACCTGCCAGGCTTCACTAAAAGTAGATCTAATCGGGATCATTGTGTGTGTCTCTTTCTTTGAGTTCCATTTGCTATTTATTCTCTGGGTAAATATTGTGACTGCATAATTATTTAACCCTTACACCCCATTTACAGAATAGCATTTGAAGGGTCTATACAGGTGGTCAAGGAAGGGTACTGCTTAAAGGGAAGCCCAATAATACTATTGAACTGACAGTCACTGGGTGTGGGAGGGCTGTCGGAGGTACTGAGGGAGTGAGGGTGTGTGGGGAGCTACTGCTGACCGCCTTGGAAGGCGAGGGAGACCAGAGTACCAGTCCCCAGGTTAGTAAATCCTGGGCCCCATCCACTCCAGCTGCAAGCCCTCCAGAACGACGTTCCGGGCCAAAGACGGGGGTACATATAGGTCCAATACTATAGTATCCTACTACCCAGTGTCTGTGTACTACTACTCCCACAAGAAGGGATAATCCACCCTTCTACATTGGGATTCATTTTTTGTAGATATCGTTTGCCATTGCAATGTTATGATATTTTGGTTTTATGATATTTTATATTGTGGTGTTATTGGATTGGGATGTTACGATATAGTGGCATTTTGACATTTGATATCATGATATTATGGTACTGAGGTAATGTGGTGAATGGTATAGAGGCCTGGGCCCTCATTCATCAACGTGTTCTACGCACAGATCTGTGCTTACCCTGTGCGTACGATCATTTCTAAGCAAAGAGTGGGATTCATCAATTTCGATTTTTTTTTAACTTGACTCCGTGCTTACATCTACGCACAGGTCAGACCAGGCGTACCTGGCGCCCAGTGGTAGAATATATTATTACAACAAGGAAATGAGCTTCTGTGCATAATAACACTGGCATGTTCTGTACGAACCGTAGTTCATTATAGTTCATTGTAAAATAGCAACAGTAGTGTAATTATGGTCAAAACCCTATAAATAGCATTTGGAATAATAGATCTTTCTCTCAGAATGAATGCAGCATGGTTTATATAGCGTTATCGGAATATACGGGGTGTAGGCTACTGACTGACTGCGCTCCGCGTAGCTTGATTGATTGATTGATTGAAATGTTTATTAACAGATTGCAGAATGGGTACAGTACAGTACAGCTCAGTACATACAATTGTTAATTGGGGATGCAGACCAACTTTCATCTTGTTTACATCAGGGTCCCCCATTTTCAATTCATCATAAATCATAAAGCTCAACTCGTTATTATTTTGCGCAGACCGCAGAAACACGGGAACGTTTTGATTATATTTAAAAGGCTTTACGTTAAATAAGACGAAACAAGTGGAATTTCGAAGCTGTAAGCAGAATACAAGTCATATGAATATAGTGTTCTTCCCCCTTTTTACTGTATAAGAAAGAATAGAAAACGCATTGCAATGACACCAGATAGTGGACAGACTATGTATATGATGGGATTCAAGTTCGCGTTTTTGTTGATCATAGGCATGCTGTCAGAGTATGATATCTTCAAACATTCTAGAACATTTGTCGTCACAGATCATGTCCTAATAGAACATAGGCTATGGCATGGATCGTGATATTGTGTGGACTGTAATTATTACTGTACCGGTACCACCCATTGTGACAACAGCCTTGTGAGTCCCGCACACAAACATGATGGAATTCAAGTTCATGTATTGAAAGGCAGGCTACATCATACATGCAGTGAGATTCATTGTTCTTGTATATGCTCTCTATTATTGTTTATATAGGCTACCCAATACTGACATCAAAATAGATTGTAGTATGCCTCTAGAAATCATATGCAGCAGGTAGAAAATTGACGGGAGATCCATCACGATTTGGAATAAAATTGAGGAGAACTTTAATCCCTGGGTATTAATCAAACAACACGGGAAAAGGCAGTCATATTCCAGCGCGGTATTTATTAGTGTTTGCGCTGCCCAGGCAGCAATGGTTAATAGATATCATATCCGACATCACCGTAAGTGTACACGTCTGTCAGCCTGTCTCATGACACGCTTCCCTCGGCTTAGTCCATTTTTCCACATTTCATGGGTGTATTCCATTACCGTATATGGTTAATCGGGGCGTTTCTGGTATGCAAATACGTGAAAGTGTGCACGAGCCTCGACGCAGAGCCAAGGTGGGATTCATCAACACGGAGGAGCATAGAGCCTGCGTACGCACGTGTGATGAATCCCGACTTCCCTGTGCGTACACTAGTTCTACATTCCGTGCTTACGTGTGGAAATAGAACATGTTCTACGCACAAATTGATGAATGAGGGCCCTGGATTCCAGGACATTTATTTTGTGTTTACTGCAGAGCGGAGGGAGTGGGAGACCCATGTTACTGACCAGACACTCTATATCAGTGATGGCTGTTCGAAATGTAGAGCTAGTTTTATATTTTATTAATATTTTAACATGTAGACCACTTATTAAAAAAAAATATATAATAATGTAACAACCATGGGATTTGGGTGATTGATCAGCCGAGCTGTCAATCTGCAACTCTACCAACCTGGGGCTGGCAGGCGACGCTGTTGGTCACGCGGGCCCGGGGTTGTTCGAGGGTAGGGGGCAGGGGCTGACCAGGAGAGGCTATAAGAGGGTGTGGCACCTAGGGTGCGGCCTCTTGGGGCATGGGAAGTTGTAGCAATGAGTCACTGGTACCGAAGCTGTATCTGAGATGTTGGAATAAAAAACCAAAGTGAGAAATAACATCTGCCTCGATAGTCGTCAATAACGAACAATAATAATACCACTTACAGCACCTTTCATTTTAGTGGTTCAAACAGGACAATTGATTTAACACCTGCTAGCAGGTTAAACCACTGGTGGCCAACGTTATCTCCCATAGCAAGCAACCCATGAATCTGTTTGACATTTGAAATAGGGGTGGGACAGAAAATCAATACTATGATATATCATCATACTTCCTCTTGCGACGCGTTATTGATATACTGGTGCCAAGTGTTGATATTTAAAAAAAAATGTGAAAAATATTTCTGTACAATCCCATTTTTACTGCAATGAAAATGACTTTTAATCCTTTGAAGAGTTGTTGAGATTCTACGTTACTGGACGCTGCCTGTTTTTTCTTTTGGGCTTATTGACATTCTCCCTTAAAGGGGA